>NW_027480523.1:1200000-1500000 GCF_051401765.1 Calliopsis andreniformis
ACGATTATCATAGTTATTACTATGATTGTTATGATATTTGTGGTTATTATGACGGTTACTATGATTATTATGGTTGATAGTTTGGTTATTATGATTATCATTCAGATTATTATGGCTATTATGATTATTATGGTATTTATGGCCATTATAATGGTTATTATGATTCTTTCCAAGTTTATTATGGCTCTTGTAAGATTATTATGATTATTATGTTTCATAGTATGATTATGATGTGTATTATCATAATCACTAAGATTATTCTGGTGATTATGACTATTACGATTATTATGGCTATAAGAACGATTATTATGGTTATTTCCATGATAATTCTGGTTATTATTTCGATGTTATGATTACTACACTTAGCATAACTATTACTATGATTATTACAACTATTATGACTGTTGCTATGATTATTATGATGATTATTATGATTGTTATGATTGTTGTGGTTATTATGACGCTTACTATGATTATTATAGTTGTTAGTGTGGTTATTAAGATTATCATTTAGATTATTATGGCTGTTACGTTTATTATGGTTTTTATGGCCATCATAATGGTTATTATGATTTTTCCAGGTGTATTATGGTTATTATTATGTTTATTACGATTATTATGTTTCATAGTATGAATATGACGAATATTATGATCATCACTAAGATTATTCTGGTGATTATGACTATTACGATTATTATGGCTATAATAACGATTATTAAGGTTATTTCCATGATAATTCTGTCTATTGTTACGATGTTATGATTATTACAGTTAGTATAACTATTACTATGATCATTACGGCTATTATGATTGTTGCTACGATTATCATAGTTATTATTATGATTGTTATGATTTTTGCGGTTATTATGACGGTTACTATGATTATGATGGTTGATAGTATGGTTATTATGATTATCATTTAGATTATTATGGCTGTTACGTTTATTATGGTTTTTATGGCCATCATAATGGTTATTATGATTTTTCCAGGTTTATTATGGTTATTATTATGTTTATTACGATTATTATGTTTCATAGTATGATTATGACGAATATTATCATAATCACTAAGATAATTCTGGTGGTTTTGACTATGACGATTATTATGGTTATAATAACGATTATAAAGGTTATTTCCGTGACAATTCTGTTTATTACTACGATGTTATGATTATTAGAGTTAGTATAACTATTACTATGATTATTGCGGCTATTATGATTGTTGCTATGATTATTATGATTATTATTACGATTGTTATGTTTGTTGTGTTTGTTATGACCATTACTATGATTATTATGGTTGATAGTGTGGTTATTATGATTATCATTTAGATTATTATGGCTGTTACGTTTATTATGGTTTTTATGACCATCATAATGGTTATTATGATTTTTCCAGGTTTATTATGGTTATCATTATGTTTGTTACGATTATTATGTTTCTCAGTATGATTATGACGAATATTATCATAATCACTAAGATAATTCTGGTGGTTTTGACTATGACGATTATTATGGATATAATAACGATTATCAATGTTATTTCCATGATAGTTCTGTTTATTATTACGTTGTTATGATTATTACAGTTTGTCTAACTATTACTATGATTATTACGGCTATTATGACTGTTGCTATGATTATTATGATTATTATTAAGATTGTCATGATTGTTGTGGTTATTATGTCGATTACTACGATTATTATGGTTGACAGTGTGGTTATTATGATTATCATTCAGATTATTATGGCTATTATGATTAGTGAGTTTTTTATGTCTATTATAATGGTTATTATGATTGTTTCCAAGATTATTATTTTTATCACTATGATTATTATTATTATTATGTTTCATAGTATGATTATGACGAATATTATGATCATCACTAAGATTATTCTGGTGATTATGACTATTACGATTATTATAGCTATAATAACGATTATTAAGGTTATTTCCATGATAATTCTGTTTATTGTTACGATGTTATGATTATTACAGTTAGTATAACTATTACTATGATCATTACGGCTATTATGACTGTTGCTATGATTATTATGATTATTATTAAGATTGTCATGATTGTTGTGGTTATTATGTCGATTACTACGATTATTATGGTTGACAGTGTGGTTATTATGATTATCATTCAGATTATTATGGCTATTATGATTAGTGAGTTTTTTATGTCTATTATAATGGTTATTATGATTGTTTCCAAGATTATTATTTTTATCACTATGATTATTATTATTATTATGTTTCATAGTATGATTATGACGAATATTATGATCATCACTAAGATTATTCTGGTGATTATGTCTATCACCAATATTATGTCTACAATAATGTTTATTAAGGTTATTTCGATGATTATTCTGTTTATTATAACGAAGTTATTATTATTACAGTTAGTATAACTATTTCTATGATCATTACGGCTATTATGATTGTTGCTACGATTATCATAGTTATTATTATGATTGTTATGATTTTTGTGGTTAGTATGACGGTTACTATGATTATTATGGATGATAGTTTGGTTATTATAATTATCATTCAGATTATTACGGCTATTATGATTATTATGGTTTTTATGGCTGTTACAATGGTAATTATGATTGTTTCCACGTTTATTATTGTTATTATTATGATTATTATTATTATTGTGTTTCTTAGTATGATTATGATGATTATTATGGTCATCACTGAGATTATTATGGTGATTATGATTATTACGTTTTTGATGGCTATAATAACTGTTATTAAGGTTATTTCCATGATAATTCTGTTTATTATTTCGATGTTATGATTACAACAGCTAGCATAACTATTACTATGATTATTACGACTATTATGACTGTTGCTATGATTATTATGATTATTATTACCATTGTTATAATTGTTGTGGTTATTATGACGATTACTATGATTATTATGGTTGACTGTGTGGTTATTATGATTATCATTTAGATTATTATGCCTGTTATGGTTATTATGGTTTTTATGGCTATTATAATGGTTATTATGATTGCTTCCAAGTTTATTATGGTTATTATTATGATTATTACGATTATTATGTTTCATAGTGTGATTATGACGAATATTATGATCATCACTAAGATTATCCTGGTGATTGTGACTATTAGGATTATTATGGTTATAATAACGATTATAAAGGTTATTTCCGTGACAATTCTGTTTATTACTACGATGTTATGATTATTAGAGTTAGTATAACTATTACTATGATTATTGCGGCTATTATGATTGTTGCTATGATTATTATGATTATTATTACGATTGTTATGTTTGTTGTGTTTGTTATGACCATTACTATGATTATTATGGTTGACAGTGTGGTTATTGTGATTATCATTTAGATTATTATGGCTGTTACGTTTATTATGGTTTTTATGACCATCATAATGGTTATTATGATTTTTCCAGGTTTATTATGGTTATCATTATGTTTGTTACGATTATTATGTTTCTTAGTATGATTATGACGAATATTATCATAATCACTAAGATAATTCTGGTGGTTTTGACTATGACGATTATTATGGATATAATAACGATTATCAATGTTATTTCCATGATAGTTCTGTTTATTATTACGTTGTTATGATTATTACAGTTTGTCTAACTATTACTATGATTATTACGGCTATTATGATTGTTGCTACGATTATCATAGTTATTATTATGGTTGATAGTATGGTTATTATGATTATCATGCAGATTATTATGGCTCATACGATTATTATGGTTTTTATGGCCAATATAATGGTTATTATGATTCTTTCCAAGTTTATTATGGTTCTTTTTATGATTATTATGATTATTATGTTTCATCGTATGATTATGACGTATATTATGATCATCACTAAGATTATTCTGGTGATTATGACTATTACGATTATTATAGCTATAATAACGATTATTAAGGTTATTTCCATGATAATTCTCTTTATTATTTCGATGTTATGATTACTACAGTTAGCATAACTATTACTATGATTATTGCGGCTATTATGATTGTTGCTATGACTACTATGATTATTATTACGATTGTTATGATTGTTGTGGTTATTATGACGATTACTATGATTATTATAGTTGTTAGTGTGGTTATTAAGATTATCATTTAGATTATTATGGCTGTTACGTTTATTATGGTTTTTATGGCCATCATAATGGTTATTATGATTTTTCCATGTTTATTATGGTTATTATTATGTTTATTACGATTATTATGTTTCATAGTATGATTATGACGAATATTATGATCATCACTAAGATTATTCTGGTGATTATGACTATTACGATTATTATGGCTATAATAACGATTATTAAGGTTATTTCCATGATAATTCTGTTTATTATTTCGATGTTATGATTACTACAGATAGCATAACTATTAGTATGATTATTACGACTATTATGGCTGTTGCTATGATTATTATGATTATTATTAAGATCGTCATGATTGTTGTGGTTGTTATGACGATTACTATGATTATTATGGTTGACAGTGTGGTTATTATGATTATCATCTGGATTATTATGGCTATTACTATTATTATGGTTTTCATGACTATTATAATGGTTATTATGATTGTTTCCAAGTGTATTATGGTTATCATTATGATTATTATGATTATTATGTTTCATAGTATGATTATGACGTATGTTATGATCACCACTAAGATTATTCTGGTGATTATGACTATTACGATTATTATAGCTATAATAACGATTATTAAGGTTATTTCCATGTGTATTCTGTTTATTGTTACGATGTTATGATTATTACAGTTAGTATAACTATTACTATGATCATTACGGCTATTATGATTGTTGCTACGATTATCATAGTTATTATTATGATTGTTATGATTTTTGTGGTTAGTATGACGGTTACTATGATTATTATGGATGATAGTTTGGTTATTATAGTTATCATTCAGATTATTACGGCTATTATGATTATTATGGTTTTTATGGCTGTTACAAAGGTAATTATGATTGTTTCCACGTTTATTATTGTTATTATTATGATTATTATTATTATTGTGTTTCTTAGTATGATTATGATGATTATTATGGTCATCACTGAGATTATTATGGTGATTATGATTATTACGTTTTTTATGGCTATAATAACTGTTATTAAGATTATTTCCATTATAATTCTGTTTATTATTTCGATGTTATGATTACAACAGCTAGCATAACTATTACTATGATTATTACGACTATTATGACTGTTGCTATGATTATTATGATTATTATTACCATTGTTATAATTGTTGTGGTTATTATGACGATTACTATGATTATTATGGTTGACTGTGTGGTTATTATGATTATCATTTAGATTATTATGCCTGTTATGGTTATTATAGTTTTTATGGCTATTATAATGGTTATTATGATTGCTTCCAAGTTTATTATGGTTATTATTATGATTATTACGATTATTATGTTTCATAGTGTGATTATGACGAATATTATGATCATCACTAAGATTATTCTGGTGATTGTGACTATTAGGATTATTATGGTTATAATAACGATTATAAAGGTTATTTCCATGACAATTCTGTTTATTACTACGATGTTATGATTATTAGAGTTAGTATAACTATTACTATGATTATTGCGGCTATTATGATTGTTGCTATGATTATTATGATTATTATTACGATTGTTATGTTTGTTGTGTTTGTTATGACGATTACTATGATTATTATGGTTGATAGTGTGGTTATTATGATTATCATTTAGATTATTATGGCTGTTACGTTTATTATGGTTTTTATGACCATCATAATGGTTATTATGATTTTTCCAGGTTTATTATGGTTATCATTATGTTTGTTACGATTATTATGTTTCTTAGTATGATTATGACGAATATTATCATAATCACTAAGATAATTCTGGTGGTTTTGACTATGACGATTGTTATGGATATAATAACGATTATCAATGTTATTTCCATTATAATTCTGTTTATTATTACGTTGTTATGATTATTACAGTTAGTCTAACTATTACTATGATCATTACGGCTATTATGATTGTTGCTATGATTATTAGGATTGCTACTACGTTTGTTATGATTGTTGTGGTTATAATGGCGGTTACTATGATTATAATGGTTGATAGTTTGGTTATTATAGTTATCATTCAGATTATTATGGCTATTATGATTATTGTGGTTTTTATGTCCATTACAATGTTTATTATGATTGTTTCCAAGTTTATCATGGTTATCATTATGATTATTATGATTGTTATGTTTCATATTATGATTATGACGAATATTATGATCGTCACTAAGTTTATTCCGGTGATTATG
Organism: Calliopsis andreniformis; assembly: GCF_051401765.1. Classification (NCBI taxonomy): domain Eukaryota; kingdom Metazoa; phylum Arthropoda; class Insecta; order Hymenoptera; family Andrenidae; genus Calliopsis; species Calliopsis andreniformis. The sequence continues at coordinate 1,206,369 of NW_027480523.1, forward strand.
TCTATCACGATTGTTATTGCTATAATAACGATTATTAAGGTTATTTCCATGGTAATTCTGTTTATTATGACGTTGTTATGATTCTTAGAGTTAGTCTAACTATTACTATGATTATTACGGCTATTATGATTGTTGCTACGATTATCATAGTTATTACTATGATTGTTATGATATTTGTGGTTATTATGACGGTTACTATGATTATTATGGTTGATAGTTTGGTTATTATGATTATCATTCAGATTATTATGGCTATTATGATTATTATGGTATTTATGGCCATTATAATGGTTATTATGATTCTTTCCAAGTTTATTATGGCTCTTGTAAGATTATTATGATTATTATGTTTCATAGTATGATTATGATGTGTATTATCATAATCACTAAGATTATTCTGGTGATTATGACTATTACGATAGGCTATAAGAACGATTATTATGGTTATTTCCATGATAATTCTGTTTATTATTTCGATGTTATGATTACTACACTTAGCATAACTATTACTATGATTATTACAACTATTATGACTGTTGCTATGATTATTATGATGATTATTATGATTGTTATGATTGTTGTGGTTATTATGACGCTTACTATGATTATTATAGTTGTTAGTGTGGTTATTAAGATTATCATTTAGATTATTATGGCTGTTACGTTTATTATGGTTTTTATGGCCATCATAATGGTTATTATGATTTTTCCAGGTGTATTATGGTTATTATTATGTTTATTACGATTATTATGTTTCATAGTATGAATATGACGAATATTATGATCATCACTAAGATTATTCTGGTGATTATGACTATTACGATTATTATGGCTATAATAACGATTATTAAGGTTATTTCCATGATAATTCTGTCTATTGTTACGATGTTATGATTATTACAGTTAGTATAACTATTACTATGATCATTACGGCTATTATAATTGTTGCTACGATTATCATAGTTATTATTATGATTGTTATGATTTTTGCGGTTATTATGACGGTTACTATGATTATGATGGTTGATAGTATGGTTATTATGATTATCATGTAGATTATTATGGCTATTACGGTTATTATGGTTTTTATGGCCATTATAATGGTTATTATGATTGTTTCCAAGTTTATTATGGTTTTTATTATGATTATTACGATTATTATGTTTCATAGTATGATTATGACGAATATTATGTTCATCACTAAGATTATTCTGGTGATTACGACTATTACGATTATTATGGCTATAATAACGATTATTAAGGTTATTTCCATGATTATTCTGTTTATTGTTACGATGTTATGATTATTACAGTTAGTATAACTATTACTGTGATTATTACGGCTATTATGACTTTTGCTATGATTATGATGATGATTATTAAGATTGTTATGACTGTTGTGTTTGTTATGACGATTACTATGATTATTATGGTTGATAGTGTGGTTATTATGATTATCATTTAGATTATTATGGCTGTTACGTTTATTATGGTTTTTATGACCATCATAATGGTTATTATGATTTTTCCAGGTTTATTATGGTTATCATTATGTTTGTTACGATTATTATGTTTCTTAGTATGATTATGACGAATATTATCATAATCACTAAGATAATTCTGGTGGTTTTGACTATGACGATTGTTATGGATATAATAACGATTATCAATGTTATTTCCATGATAATTCTGTTTATTATTACGTTGTTATGATTATTACAGTTTGTCTAACTATTACTATGATTATTACGGCTATTATGATTGTTGCTACGATTATCATAGTTATTATTATGGTTGATAGTATGGTTATTATGATTATCATGCAGATTATTATGGCTCATACGATTATTATGGTTTTTATGGCCATTATAATGGTTATTATGATTCTTTCCAAGTTTATTATGGTTCTTTTTATGATTATTATGATTATTATGTTTCATAGTATGATTATGACGTATATTATGATCATCACTAAGATTATTCTGGTGATTATGACTATTACGATTATTATAGCTATAATAACGATTATTAAGGTTATTTCCATGATAATTCTGTTTATTGTTACGATGTTATGATTATTACAGTTAGTATAACTATTACTATGATCATTACGGCTATTATGACTGTTGCTATGATTATTATGATTATTATTAAGATTGTCATGATTGTTGTGGTTATTATGTCGATTACTACGATTATTATGGTTGACAGTGTGGTTATTATGATTATCATTCAGATTATTATGGCTATTATGATTATTGAGGTTTTTATGTCTATTATAATGGTTATTATGATTGTTTCCAAGATTATTATTTTTATCACTATGATTATTATTATTATTATGTTTCATAGTATGATTATGACGAATATTATGATCATCACTAAGATTATTCTGGTGATTATGTCTATCACCAATATTATGTCTACAATAATGTTTATTAAGGTTATTTCGATGATTATTCTGTTTATTATAACGAAGTTATTATTATTACAGTTAGTATAACTATTTCTATGATCATTACGGCTATTATGATTGTTGCTACGATTATCATAGTTATTATTATGATTGTTATGATTTTTGTGGTTAGTATGACGGTTACTATGATTATTATGGTTGATAGTTTGGATATTATAATTATCATTCAGATTATTACGGCTATTATGATTATTATGATTTTTATGGCTATTATAATGGTAATTATGATTGTTTCCAGGTTTATTATGGTTATTATTATGTTTATTATAATTATTGTGTTTCTTAGTATGATGATGATGATTATTATGGTCATCACTGAGATTATTATGGTGATTATGATTATTACGTTTTTGATGGCTATAATAACGGTTATTAAGGTTATTTCCATGATAATTCTCTTTATTATTTCGATGTTATGATTACTACAGTTAGCATAACTATTACTATGATTATTGCGGCTATTATGATTGTTGCTATGACTACTATGATTATTATTACGATTGTTATGATTGTTGTGGTTATTATGACGATTACTATGATTATTATAGTTGTTAGTGTGGTTATTAAGATTATCATTTAGATTATTATGGCTGTTACGTTTATTATGGTTTTTATGGCCATCATAATGGTTATTATGATTTTTCCATGTTTATTATGGTTATTATTATGTTTATTACGATTATTATGTTTCATAGTATGATTATGACGAATATTATGATCATCACTAAGATTATGCTGGTGATTATGACTATAACGATTATTATGGCTATAATAACGATTATTAAGGTTATTTCCATGATAATTCTGTTTATTATTTCGATGTTATGATTACTACAGATAGCATAACTATTAGTATGATTATTACGACTATTATGGCTGTTGCTATGATTATTATGATTATTATTACGATTGTTATGTTTGTTGTGTTTGTTATGACGATTACTATGATTATTATGGTTGATAGTGTGGTTATTATGATTATCATTTAGATTATTATGGCTGTTACGTTTATTATGGTTTTTATGACCATCATAATGGTTATTATGATTTTTCCAGGTTTATTATGGTTATCATTATGTTTGTTACGATTATTATGTTTCTTAGTATGATTATGACGAATATTATCATAATCACTAAGATAATTCTGGTGGTTTTGACTATGACGATTGTTATGGATATAATAACGATTATCAATGTTATTTCCATTATAATTCTGTTTATTATTACGTTGTTATGATTATTACAGTTAGTCTAACTATTACTATGATCATTACGGCTATTATGATTGTTGCTATGATTATTAGGATTGCTACTACGTTTGTTATGATTGTTGTGGTTATAATGGCGGTTACTATGATTATAATGGTTGATAGTTTGGTTATTATAGTTATCATTCAGATTATTATGGCTATTATGATTATTGTGGTTTTTATGTCCATTACAATGTTTATTATGATTGTTTCCAAGTTTATCATGGTTATCATTATGATTATTATGATTGTTATGTTTCATATTATGATTATGACGAATATTATGATCGTCACTAAGATTATTCCGGTGATTATGTCTATCACGATTGTTATTGCTATTATAACGATTATTAAGGTTATTTCCATGGTAATTCTGTTTATTATGACGTTGTTATGATTCTTAGAGTTAGTCTAACTATTACTATGATTATTACGGCTATTATGATTGTTGCTACGATTATCATAGTTATTACTATGATTGTTATGATATTTGTGGTTATTATGACGGTTACTATGATTATTATGGTTGATAGTTTGGTTATTATGATTATCATTCAGATTATTATGGCTATTATGATTATTATGGTATTTATGGCCATTATAATGGTTATTATGATTCTTTCCAAGTTTATTATGGCTCTTGTAAGATTATTATGATTATTATGTTTCATAGTATGATTATGATGTGTATTATCATAATCACTAAGATTATTCTGGTGATTATGACTATTACGATTATTATGGCTATAAGAACGATTATTATGGTTATTTCCATGATAATTCTGTTTATTATTTCGATGTTATGATTACTACACTTAGCATAACTATTACTATGATTATTACAACTATTATGACTGTTGCTATGATTATTATGATGATTATTATGATTGTTATGATTGTTGTGGTTATTATGACGCTTACTATGATTATTATAGTTGTTAGTGTGGTTATTAAGATTATCATTTAGATTATTATGGCTGTTACGTTTATTATGGTTTTTATGGCCATCATAATGGTTATTATGATTTTTCCAGGTGTATTATGGTTATTATTATGTTTATTACGATTATTATGTTTCATAGTATGAATATGACGAATATTATGATCATCACTAAGATTATTCTGGTGATTATGACTATTACGATTATTATAGCTATAATAACGATTATTAAGGTTATTTCCATGTGTATTCTGTTTATTGTTACGATGTTATGATTATTACAGTTAGTATAACTATTACTATGATCATTACGGCTATTATGATTGTTGCTACGATTATCATAGTTATTATTATGATTGTTATGATTTTTGCGGTTATTATGACGGTTACTATGATTATGATGGTTGATAGTATGGTTATTATGATTATCATGCAGATTATTATGGCTATTACGGTTATTATGGTTTTTATGGCCATTATAATGGTTATTATGATTGTTTCCAAGTTTATTATGGTTTTTATTATGATTATTACGATTATTATGTTTCATAGTATGATTATGACGAATATTATGATCATCACTAAGATTATTCTGGTGATTACGACTATTACGATTATTATGGCTATAATAACGATTATTAAGGTTATTTCCATGTGTATTCTGTTTATTGTTACGATGTTATGATTATTACAGTTAGTATAACTATTACTATGATCATTACGGCTATTATGATTGTTGCTACGATTATCATAGTTATTATTATGATTGTTATGATTTTTGCGGTTATTATGACGGTTACTATGATTATGATGGTTGATAGTATGGTTATTATGATTATCATGCAGATTATTATGGCTATTACGGTTATTATGGTTTTTATGGCCATTATAATGGTTATTATGATTGTTTCCAAGTTTATTATGGTTTTTATTATGATTATTACGATTATTATGTTTCATAGTATGATTATGACGAATATTATGATCATCACTAAGATTATTCTGGTGATTACGACTATTACGATTATTATGGCTATAATAACGATTATTAAGGTTATTTCCATGATTATTCTGTTTATTGTTACGATGTTATGATTATTACAGTTAGTATAACTATTACTATGATTATTACGGCTATTATGACTTTTGCTATGATTATTATGATGATTATTAAGATTGTTATGATTGTTGTGGTTATTATGACGATTACTATGATTATTATAGTTGATAGTGTGGTTACTAAGATTATCATTTAGATTATTAAGGCTGTGACGTTTATTATGGTTTTTATGGCCATCATAATGGCTATTACGATTTTTCCAGGTTTATTATGGTTATTATTATGTTTATTACGATTATTATGTTTCATAGTATGATTATGACGAATATTATGATCATCACTAAGATTATGCTGGTGATTATGACTATTACGATTATTATGGCTATAATAACGATTATTAAGGTTATTTCCATGATAATTCTGTTTATTATTTCGATGTTATGATTACTACAGATAGCATAACTATTACTATGATTATTACGACTATTATGACTGTTGCTATGATTATTATGACTATTACTAAGATTGTCATGATTGTTGTGGTTATTATGACGATTACTATGATTATTATGGTTGACAGTGTGGTTATTATGATTATCATTTAGATTATTATGGCTATTACTATTATTATGGTTTTCATGACTATTATAATGGTTATTATGATTGTTTCCAAGTGTATTATGGTTATCATTATGATTATTATGATTATTCTGTTTCATAGTATGATTATGACGTATGTTATGATCACCACTAAGATTATTCTGGTGTTTATGACTATTACGATTATTATAGCTATAATAACGATTATTGAGGCTATTTCCATGTGTAGTCTGTTTATTGTTACGATGTTATGATTATTACAGTTAGTATAACTATTACTATGATCATTACGGCTATTATGATTGTTGCTACGATTATCATAGTTATTATTATGATTGTTATGATTTTTGTGGTTAGTATGACGGTTACTATGATTATTATGGATGATAGTTTGGTTATTATAATTATCATTCAGATTATTACGGCTATTATGATTATTATGGTTTTTATGGCTGTTACAATGGTAATTATTATTGTTTCCACGTTTATTGTTGTTATTATTATGATTATTATTATTATTGTGTTTCTTAGTATGATTATGATGATTATTATCGTCATCACTGAGATTATTATGGTGATTATGATTATTACGTTTTTTATGGCTATAATAACTGTTATTAAGGTTATTCCCATGATAATTCTGTTTATTATTTCGATGTTATGATTACAACAGCTAGCATAACTATTACTATGATTATTACGACTATTATGACTGTTGCTATGATTATTATGATTATTATTACCATTGTTATAATTGTTGTGGTTATTATGACGATTACTATGATTATTATGGTTGACTGTGTGGTTATTATGATTATCATTTAGATTATTATGCCTGTTATGGTTATTATGGTTTTTATGGCTATTATAATGGTTATTATGATTGCTTCCAAGTTTATTATGGTTATTATTATGATTATTACGATTATTATGTTTCATAGTGTGATTATGACGAATATTATGATCATCACTAAGATTATTCTGGTGATTGTGACTATTAGGATTATTATGGTTATAATAACGATTATAAAGGTTATTTCCATGACAATTCTGTTTATTACTACGATGTTATGATTATTAGAGTTAGTATAACTATTACTATGATTATTGCGGCTATTATGATTGTTGCTATGATTATTATGATTATTATTACGATTGTTATGTTTGTTGTGTTTGTTATGACGATTACTATGATTATTATGGTTGATAGTGTGGTTATTATGATTATCATTTAGATTATTATGGCTGTTACGTTTATTATGGTTTTTATGACCATCATAATGGTTATTATGATTTTTCCAGGTTTATTATGGTTATCATTATGTTTGTTACGATTATTATGTTTCTTAGTATAATTATGACGAATATTATCATAATCACTAAGATTATTCTGGTGATTATGTCTATCACGATTATTATGTCTATAATAATGATTATTAAGGTTATTTCGATGATTATTCTGTTTATTATAACGAAGTTATGATTATTACAGTTAGTATAACTATTACTATGACCATTACGGCTATTATGATTGTTGCGATGGTTATTAGGATTGTTACTACGATTGTTATGATTGGTGTGGTTATAATGGCGGTTACTATGATTATTATGGTTGACAGTTTGGTTATTATAATTATCATTCAGATTATTATGGCTATTATGATTATTGTGGTTTTTATGTCTATTATAATGGTTATTATGATCGTTTCCAAGTTTATCATGGTTATCATTATGATTATTATGATTGTTATGTTTCATATTATGATTATGACGAATATTATGATCATCACTAAGATTATTCTGGTGATTATGTCTATTACGATTATTATAGCAATGATAACGATTATTAAGGTTGTCTCCATGATTATTCTGTTTATTGTTACGATGTTATGATTATTACAGTTAGTATAACTATTACTATGATTATTACGGATATTATGACTTTTGCTATGATTATTATGATGATTATTAAGATTGTTATGATTGTTGTGGTTATTATGACGATTACTATGATTATTATAGTTGATAGTGTGGTTATTAAGATTATCATTTAGATTATTAAGGCTGTGACGTTTATTATGGTTTTTATGGCCATCATAATGGCTATTACGATTTTTCCTGGTTTATTATGGTTATTATTATGTTTATTACGATTATTATGTTTCATAGTATGATTATGACGAATATTATCATAATCACTAAGATTATTCTGGTGATTATGTCTATCACGATTATTATGTCTATAATAATGATTATTAAGGTTATTTCGATGATTATTCTGTTTATTATAACGAAGTTATGATTATTACAGTTAGTATAACTATTACTATGACCATTACGGCTATTATGATTGTTGCGATGGTTATTAGGATTGTTACTACGATTGTTATGATTGGTGTGGTTATAATGGCGGTTACTATGATTATTATGGTTGACAGTTTGGTTATTATAATTATCATTCAGATTATTATGGCTATTATGATTATTGTGGTTTTTATGTCTATTATAATGGTTATTATGATCGTTTCCAAGTTTATCATGGTTATCATTATGATTATTATGATTGTTATGTTTCATATTATGATTATGACGAATATTATGATCATCACTAAGATTATTCTGGTGATTATGTCTATTACGATTATTATAGCAATGATAACGATTATTAAGGTTGTCTCCATGATTATTCTGTTTATTGTTACGATGTTATGATTATTACAGTTAGTATAACTATTACTATGATTATTACGGATATTATGACTTTTGCTATGATTATTATGATGATTATTAAGATTGTTATGATTGTTGTGGTTATTATGACGATTACTATGATTATTATAGTTGATAGTGTGGTTATTAAGATTATCATTTAGATTATTAAGGCTGTGACGTTTATTATGGTTTTTATGGCCATCATAATGGCTATTACGATTTTTCCTGGTTTATTATGGTTATTATTATGTTTATTACGATTATTATGTTTCATAGTATGATTATGACGAATATTATGATCATCACTAAGATTATGCTGGTGATTATGACTATTACGATTATTATGGCTATAATAACGATTATTAAGCTTATTTCCATGATAATTCTGTTTATTATTTCGATGTTATTATTACTACAGATAGCATAACTATTACTATGATTATTACGACTATTATGACTGTTGCTATGATTATTATGATTATTATTAAGATCGTCATGATTGTTGTGGTTATTATGACGATTACTATGATTATTATGGTTGACAGTGTGGTTATTATGATTATCATCTGGATTATTATGGCTATTACTATTATTATGGTTTTCATGACTATTATAATGGTTATTATGATTGTTTCCAAGTGTATTATGGTTATCATTATGATTATTATGATTATTATGTTTCATAGTATGATTATGACGTATGTTATGATCACCACTAAGATTATTCTGGTGATTATGACTATTACGATTATTATAGCTATAATAACGATTATTAAGGTTATTTCCATGTGTATTCTGTTTATTGTTACGATGTTATGATTAGTACAGTTAGTATAACTATTACTATGATCATTACGGCTATTATGATTGTTGCTACGATTATCATAGTTATTATTATGATTGTTATGATTTTTGCGGTTATTATGACGGTTACTATGATTATGATGGTTGATAGTATGGTTATTATGATTATCATGCAGATTATTATGGCTATTACGGTTATTATGGTTTTTATGGCCATTATAATGGTTATTATGATTGTTTCCAAGTTTATTATGGTTTTTATTATGATTATTACGATTATTATGTTTCATAGTATGATTATGACGAATATTATGATCATCACTAAGATTATTCTGGTGATTACGACTATTACGATTATTATGGCTATAATAACGATTATTAAGGTTATTTCCATGATTATTCTGTTTATTGTTACGATGTTATGATTATTACAGTTAGTATAACTATTACTATGATTATTACGGCTATTATGACTTTTGCTATGATTATTATGATGATTATTAAGATTGTTATGATTGTTGTGGTTATTATGACGATTACTATGATTATTATAGTTGATAGTGTGGTTACTAAGATTATCATTTAGATTATTAAGGCTGTGACGTTTATTATGGTTTTTATGGCCATCATAATGGCTATTACGATTTTTCCAGGTTTATTATGGTTATTATTATGTTTATTACGATTATTATGTTTCATAGTATGATTATGACGAATATTATGATCATCACTAAGATTATGCTGGTGATTATGACTATTACGATTATTATGGCTATAATAACGATTATTAAGGTTATTTCCATGATAATTCTGTTTATTATTTCGATGTTATGATTACTACAGATAGCATAACTATTACTATGATTATTACGACTATTATGACTGTTGCTATGATTATTATGATTATTACTAAGATTGTCATGATTGTTGTGGTTATTATGACGATTACTATGATTATTATGGTTGACAGTGTGGTTATTATGATTATCATTTAGATTATTATGGCTATTACTATTATTATGGTTTTCATGACTATTATAATGGTTATTATGATTGTTTCCAAGTGTATTATGGTTATCATTATGATTATTATGATTATTCTGTTTCATAGTATGATTATGACGTATGTTATGATCACCACTAAGATTATTCTGGTGATTATGACTATTACGATTATTATAGCTATAATAACGATTATTGAGGCTATTTCCATGTGTAGTCTGTTTATTGTTACGATGTTATGATTATTACAGTTAGTATAACTATTACTATGATCATTACGGCTATTATGATTGTTGCTACGATTATCATAGTTATTATTATGATTGTTATGATTTTTGTGGTTAGTATGACGGTTACTATGATTATTATGGATGATAGTTTGGTTATTATAATTATCATTCAGATTATTACGGCTATTATGATTATTATGGTTTTTATGGCTGTTACAATGGTAATTATTATTGTTTCCACGTTTATTGTTGTTATTATTATGATTATTATTATTATTGTGTTTCTTAGTATGATTATGGTGATTATTATCGTCATCACTGAGATTATTATGGTGATTATGATTATTACGTTTTTTATGGCTATAATAACTGTTATTAAGGTTATTTCCATGATAATTCTGTTTATTATTTCGATGTTATGATTACAACAGCTAGCATAACTATTACTATGATTATTACGACTATTATGACTGTTGCTATGATTATTATGATTATTATTACCATTGTTATAATTGTTGTGGTTATTATGACGATTACTATGATTATTATGGTTGACTGTGTGGTTATTATGATTATCATTTAGATTATTATGCCTGTTATGGTTATTATGGTTTTTATGGCTATTATAATGGTTATTATGATTGCTTCCAAGTTTATTATGGTTATTATTATGATTATTACGATTATTATGTTTCATAGTGTGATTATGACGAATATTATGATCATCACTAAGATTATTCTGGTGATTGTGACTATTAGGATTATTATGGTTATAATAACGATTATAAAGGTTATTTCCATGACAATTCTGTTTATTACTACGATGTTATGATTATTAGAGTTAGTATAACTATTACTATGATTATTGCGGCTATTATGATTGTTGCTATGATTATTATGATTATTATTACGATTGTTATGTTTGTTGTGTTTGTTATGACGATTACTATGATTATTATGGTTGATAGTGTGGTTATTATGATTATCATTTAGATTATTATGGCTGTTACGTTTATTATGGTTTTTATGACCATCATAATGGCTATTATGATTTTTCCAGGTTTATTATGGTTATCATTATGTTTGTTACGATTATTATGTTTGTTAGTATAATTATGACGAATATTATCATAATCACTAAGATTATTCTGCTGATTATGTCTATCACGATTATTATGTCTATAATAATGATTATTAAGGTTATTTCGATGATTATTCTGTTTATTATAACGAATTTATGATTATTACAGTTAGTATAACTATTACTATGATCATTACGGCTATTATGATTGTTGCGATGGTTATTAGGATTGTTACTACGATTGTTATGATTGGTGTGGTTATAATGGCGGTTACTATGATTATTATGGTTGACAGTTTGGTTATTATAATTATCATTCAGATTATTATGGCTATTATGATTATTGTGGTTTTTATGTCTATTATAATGGTTATTATGATCGTTTCCAAGTTTATCATGGTTATCATTATGATTATTATGATTGTTATGTTTCATATTATGATTATGACGAATATTATGATCATCACTAAGATTATTCTGGTGATTATGTCTATTACGATTATTATAGCAATGATAACGATTATTAAGGTTGTTTCCATGATTATTCTGTTTATTGTTACGATGTTATGATTATTACAGTTAGTATAACTATTACTATGATTATTACGGATATTATGACTGTTGCTATGATTATTATGATTATTATTACCATTGTTATAATTGTTGTGGTTATCATGACGATTACTATGATTATTATGGTTGACTGTGTGGTTATTATGATTATCATTTAGATTATTAAGGCTGTGACGTTTATTATGGTTTTTATGGCCATCATAATGGCTATTACGATTTTTCCTGGTTTATTATGGTTATTATTATGTTTATTACGATTATTATGTTTCATAGTATGATTATGACGAATATTATGATCATCACTAAGATTATGCTGGTGATTATGACTATTACGATTATTATGGCTATAATAACGATTATTAAGGTTATTTCCATGATAATTCTGTTTATTATTTCGATGTTATGATTACTACAGATAGCATAACTATTACTATGATTATTACGACTATTATGACTGTTGCTATGATTATTATGATTATTATTAAGATCGTCATGATTGTTGTGGTTATTATGACGATTACTATGATTATTATGGTTGACAGTGTGGTTATTATGATTATCATCTGGATTATTATGGCTATTACTATTATTATGGTTTTCATGACTATTATAATGGTTATTATGATTGTTTCCAAGTGTATTATGGTTATCATTATGATTATTATGATTATTATGTTTCATAGTATGATTATGACGTATGTTATGATCACCACTAAGATTATTCTGGTGATAATGACTATTACGATTATTATAGCTATAATAACGATTATTAAGGTTATTTCCATATGTATTCTGTTTGTTGTTACGATGTTATGATTATTACAGTTAGTATAACTATTACTATGATCATTACGGCTATTATGATTGTTGCTATGATTATTATGATTATTATTACGATTGTTATGTTTGTTGTGTTTGTTATGACGATTACTATGATTATTATGGCTGATAGTGTGGTTATTATGATTATCATTTAGATTATTATGGCTGTTACGTTTATTATGGTTTTTATGACCATCATAATGGTTATTATGATTTTTCCAGGTTTATTATGGTTATCATTATGTTTGTTACGATTATTATGTTTCTTAGTATAATTATGACGAATATTATCATAATCACTAAGATTATTCTGGTGATTATGTCTATCACGATTATTATGTCTATAATAATGATTATTAAGGTTATTTCGATGATTATTCTGTTTATTATAACGAAGTTATGATTATTACAGTTAGTATAACTATTACTATGATCATTACGGCTATTATGATTGTTGCGATGGTTATTAGGATTGTTACTACGATTGTTATGATTGGTGTGGTTATAATGGCGGTTACTATGATTATTATGGTTGACAGTTTGGTTATTATAATTATCATTCAGATTATTATGGCTATTATGATTATTGTGGTTTTTATGTCTATTATAATGGTTATTATGATCGTTTCCAAGTTTATCATGGTTATCATTATGATTATTATGATTGTTATGTTTCATATTATGATTATGACGAATATTATGATCATCACTAAGATTATTCGGTGATTATGTCTATTACGATTATTATAGCAATGATAACGATTATTAAGGTTGTCTCCATGATTATTCTGTTTATTGTTACGATGTTATGATTATTACAGTTAGTATAACTATTACTATGATTATTACGGATATTATGACTTTTGCTATGATTATTATGATGATTATTAAGATTGTTATGATTGTTGTGGTTATTATGACGGTTACTATGATTATGATGGTTGATAGTATGGTTATTATGATTATCATGCAGATTATTATGGCTATTACGGTTATTATGGTTTTTATGGCCATTATAATGGTTATTATGATTGTTTCCAAGTTTATTATGGTTTTTATTATGATTATTACGATTATTATGTTTCATAGTATGATTATGACGAATATTATGATCATCACTAAGATTATTCTGGTGATTACGACTATTACGATTATTATGGCTATAATAACGATTATTGAGGTTATTTCCATGATTATTCTGTTTATTGTTACGATGTTATGATTATTACAGTTAGTATAACTATTACTATGATTATTACGGCTATTATGACTTTTGCTATGATTATTATGATGATTATTAAGATTGTTATGATTGTTGTGGTTATTATGACGATTACTATGATTATTATAGTTGATAGTGTGGTTACTAAGATTATCATTTAGATTATTAAGGCTGTGACGTTTATTATGGTTTTTATGGCCATCATAATGGCTATTACGATTTTTCCAGGTTTATTATGGTTATTATTATGTTTATTACGATTATTATGTTTCATAGTATGATTATGACGAATATTATGATCATCACTAAGATTATGCTGGTGATTATGACTATTACGATTATTATGGCTATAATAACGATTATTAAGGTTATTTCCATGATAATTCTGTTTATTATTTCGATGTTATGATTACTACAGATAGCATAACTATTACTATGATTATTACGACTATTATGACTGTTGCTATGATTATTATGATTATTACTAAGATTGTCATGATTGTTGTGGTTATTATGACGATTACTATGATTATTATGGTTGACAGTGTGGTTATTATGATTATCATTTAGATTATTATGGCTATTACTATTATTATGGTTTTCATGACTATTATAATGGTTATTATGATTGTTTCCAAGTGTATTATGGTTATCATTATGATTATTATGATTATTCTGTTTCATAGTATGATTATGACGTATGTTATGATCACCACTAAGATTATTCTGGTGATTATGACTATTACGATTATTATAGCTATAATAACGATTATTGAGGCTATTTCCATGTGTAGTCTGTTTATTGTTACGATGTTATGATTATTACAGTTAGTATAACTATTACTATGATCATTACGGCTATTATGATTGTTGCTACGATTATCATAGTTATTATTATGATTGTTATGATTTTTGTGGTTAGTATGACGGTTACTATGATTATTATGGATGATAGTTTGGTTATTATAATTATCATTCAGATTATTACGGCTATTATGATTATTATGGTTTTTATGGCTGTTACAATGGTAATTATTATTGTTTCCACGTTTATTGTTGTTATTATTATGATTATTATTATTATTGTGTTTCTTAGTATGATTATGGTGATTATTATCGTCATCACTGAGATTATTATGGTGATTATGATTATTACGTTTTTTATGACTGTAATAACTGTTATTAAGGTTATTTCCATGATAATTCTGTTTATTATTTCGATGTTATGATTACAACAGCTAGCATAACTATTACTATGATTATTACGACTATTATGACTGTTGCTATGATTATTATGATTATTATTACCATTGTTATAATTGTTGTGGTTATTATGACGATTACTATGATTATTATGGTTGACTGTGTGGTTATTATGATTATCATTTAGATTATTATGCCTGTTATGGTTATTATGGTTTTTATGGCTATTATAATGGTTATTATGATTGCTTCCAAGTTTATTATGGTTATTATTATGATTATTACGATTATTATGTTTCATAGTGTGATTATGACGAATATTATGATCATCACTAAGATTATTCTGGTGATTGTGACTATTAGGATTATTATGGTTATAATAACGATTATAAAGGTTATTTCCATGACAATTCTGTTTATTACTACGATGTTATGATTATTAGAGTTAGTATAACTATTACTATGATTATTGCGGCTATTATGATTGTTGCTATGATTATTATGATTATTATTACGATTGTTATGTTTGTTGTGTTTGTTATGACGATTACTATGATTATTATGGTTGATAGTGTGGTTATTATGATTATCATTTAGATTATTATGGCTGTTACGTTTATTATGGTTTTTATGACCATCATAATGGTTATTATGATTTTTCCAGGTTTATTATGGTTATCATTATGTTTGTTACGATTATTATGTTTGTTAGTATAATTATGACGAATATTATCATAATCACTAAGATTATTCTGGTGATTATGTCTATCACGATTATTATGTCTATAATAATGATTATTAAGGTTATTTCGATGATTATTCTGTTTATTATAACGAAGTTATGATTATTACAGTTAGTATAACTATTACTATGATCATTACGGCTATTATGATTGTTGCGATGGTTATTAGGATTGTTACTACGATTGTTATGATTGGTGTGGTTATAATGGCGGTTACTATGATTATTATGGTTGACAGTTTGGTTATTATAATTATCATTCAGATTATTATGGCTATTATGATTATTGTGGTTTTTATGTCTATTATAATGGTTATTATGATCGTTTCCAAGTTTATCATGGTTATCATTATGATTATTATGATTGTTATGTTTCATATTATGATTATGACGAATATTATGATCATCACTAAGATTATTCTGGTGATTATGTCTATTACGATTATTATAGCAATGATAACGATTATTAAGGTTGTTTCCATGATTATTCTGTTTATTGTTACGATGTTATGATTATTACAGTTAGTATAACTATTACTATGATTATTACGGATATTATGACTGTTGCTATGATTATTATGATTATTATTACCATTGTTATAATTGTTGTGGTTATCATGACGATTACTATGATTATTATGGTTGACTGTGTGGTTATTATGATTATCATTTAGATTATTAAGGCTGTGACGTTTATTATGGTTTTTATGGCCATCATAATGGCTATTACGATTTTTCCTGGTTTATTATGGTTATTATTATGTTTATTACGATTATTATGTTTCATAGTATGATTATGACGAATATTATGATCATCACTAAGATTATGCTGGTGATTATGACTATTACGATTATTATGGCTATAATAACGATTATTAAGGTTATTTCCATGATAATTCTGTTTATTATTTCGATGTTATGATTACTACAGATAGCATAACTATTACTATGATTATTACGACTATTATGACTGTTGCTATGATTATTATGATTATTATTAAGATCGTCATGATTGTTGTGGTTATTATGACGATTACTATGATTATTATGGTTGACAGTGTGGTTATTATGATTATCATCTGGATTATTATGGCTATTACTATTATTATGGTTTTCATGACTATTATAATGGTTATTATGATTGTTTCCAAGTGTATTATGGTTATCATTATGATTATTATGATTATTATGTTTCATAGTATGATTATGACGTATGTTATGATCACCACTAAGATTATTCTGGTGATAATGACTATTACGATTATTATAGCTGTAATAACGATTATTAAGGTTATTTCCATATGTATTCTGTTTGTTGTTACGATGTTATGATTATTACAGTTAGTATAACTATTACTATGATCATTACGGCTATTATGATTGTTGCTACGATTATCATAGTTATTATTATGATTGTTATGATTTTTGTGGTTAGTATGACGGTTACTATGATTATTATGGATGATAGTTTGGTTATTATAATTATCATTCAGATCATTACGGCTATTATGATTATTATGGTTTTTATGGCTGTTACAATGGTAATTATGATTGTTTCCACGTTTATTATTGTTATTATTATGATTATTATTATTATTGTGTTTCTTAGTATGATTATGATGATTATTATGGTCATCACTGAGATTATTATGGTGATTATGATTATTACGTTTTTTATGGCTATAATAACTGTTATTAAGGTTATTTCCATGATCATTCTGTTTATTATTTCGATGTTATGATTACAACAGCTAGCATAACTATTACTATGATTATTACGACTATTATGACTGTTGCTATGATTATTATGATTATTATTACCATTGTTATAATTGTTGTGGTTATTATGACGATTACTATGATTATTATGGTTGACTGTGTGGTTATTATGATTATCATTTAGATTATTATGCCTGTTATGGTTATTATGGTTTTTATGGCTATTATAATGGTTATTATGATTGCTTCCAAGTTTATTATGGTTATTATTATGATTATTACGATTATTATGTTTCATAGTGTGATTATGACGTATGTTATGATCATCACTAAGATTATTCTGGTGATTGTGACTATTAGGATTATTATGGTTATAATAACGATTATAAAGGTTATTTCCATGACAATTCTGTTTATTACTACGATGTTATGATTCTTAGAGTTAGTATAACTATTACTATGATTATTGCGGCTATTATGATTGTTGCTATGATTATTATGATTATTATTACGATTGTTATGTTTGTTGTGTTTGTTATGACGATTACTATGATTATTATGGTTGATAGTGTGGTTATTATGATTATCATTTAGATTATTATGGCTGTTACGTTTATTATGGTTTTTATGACCATCATAATGGTTATTATGATTTTTCCAGGTTTATTATGGTTATCATTATGTTTGTTACGATTATTATGTTTCTTAGTATAATTATGACGAATATTATCATAATCACTAAGATTATTCTGGTGATTATGTCTATCACGATTATTATGTTTATAATAATGATTATTAAGGTTATTTCGATGATTATTCTGTTTATTATAACGAAGTTATGATTATTACAGTTAGTATAACTATTACTATGATCATTACGGCTATTATGATTGTTGCGATGGTTATTAGGATTGTTACTACGATTGTTATGATTGGTGTGGTTATAATGGCGGTTACTATGATTATTATGGTTGACAGTTTGGTTATTATAATTATCATTCAGATTATTATGGCTATTATGATTATTGTGGTTTTTATGTCTATTATAATGGTTATTATGATCGTTTCCAAGTTTATCATGGTTATCATTATGATTATTATGATTGTTATGTTTCATATTATGATTATGACGAATATTATGATCATCACTAAGATTATTCTGGTGATTATGTCTATTACGATTATTATAGCAATGATAACGATTATTAAGGTTGTCTCCATGATTATTCTGTTTATTGTTACGATGTTATGATTATTACAGTTAGTATAACTATTACTATGATTATTACGGATATTATGACTTTTGCTATGATTATTATGATGATTACTAAGATTGTTATGATTGTTGTGGTTATTATGACGGTTACTATGATTATGATGGTTGATAGTATGGTTATTATGATTATCATGCAGATTATTATGGCTATTACGGTTATTATGGTTTTTATGGCCATTATAATGGTTATTATGATTGTTTCCAAGTTTATTATGGTTTTTATTATGATTATTACGATTATTATGTTTCATAGTATGATTATGACGAATATTATGATCATCACTAAGATTATTCTGGTGATTACGACTATTACGATTATTATGGCTATAATAACGATTATTAAGGTTATTCCCATGATTATTCTGTTTATTGTTACGATGTTATGATTATTACAGTTAGTATAACTATTACTATGATTATTACGGCTATTATGACTTTTGCTATGATTATTATGATGATTATTAAGATTGTTATGATTGTTGTGGTTATTATGACGATTACTATGATTATTATAGTTGATAGTGTGGTTACTAAGATTATCATTTAGATTATTAAGGCTGTGACGTTTATTATGGTTTTTATGGCCATCATAATGGCTATTACGATTTTTCCAGGTTTATTATGGTTATTATTATGTTTATTACGATTATTATGTTTCATAGTATGATTATGACGAATATTATGATCATCACTAAGATTATGCTGGTGATTATGACTATTACGATTATTATGGCTATAATAACGATTATTAAGGTTATTTCCATGATAATTCTCTTTATTATTTCGATGTTATGATTACTACAGATAGCATAACTATTACTATGATTATTACGACTATTATGACTGTTGCTATGATTATTATGATTATTACTAAGATTGTCATGATTGTTGTGGTTATTATGACGATTACTATGATTATTATGGTTGACAGTGTGGTTATTATGATTATCATTTAGATTATTATGGCTATTACTATTATTATGGTTTTCATGACTATTATAATGGTTATTATGATTGTTTCCAAGTGTATTATGGTTATCATTATGATTATTATGATTATTCTGTTTCATAGTATGATTATGACGTATGTTATGATCACCACTAAGATTATTCTGGTGATTATGACTATTACGATTATTATAGCTATAATAACGATTATTGAGGCTATTTCCATGTGTAGTCTGTTTATTGTTACGATGTTATGATTATTACAGTTAGTATAACTATTACTATGATCATTACGGCTATTATGATTGTTGCTACGATTATCATAGTTATTATTATGATTGTTATGATTTTTGTGGTTAGTATGACGGTTACTATGATTATTATGGATGATAGTTTGGTTATTATAATTATCATTCAGATTATTACGGCTATTATGATTATTATGGTTTTTATGGCTGTTACAATGGTAATTATTATTGTTTCCACGTTTATTGTTGTTATTATTATGATTATTATTATTATTGTGTTTCTTAGTATGATTATGGTGATTATTATCGTCATCACTGAGATTATTATGGTGATTATGATTATTACGTTTTTTATGGCTATAATAACTGTTATTAAGGTTATTTCCATGATAATTCTGTTTATTATTTCGATGTTATGATTACAACAGCTAGCATAACTATTACTATGATTATTACGACTATTATGACTGTTGCTATGATTATTATGATTATTATTACCATTGTTATAATTGTTGTGGTTATTATGACGATTACTATGATTATTATGGTTGACTGTGTGGTTATTATGATTATCATTTAGATTATTATGCCTGTTATGGTTATTATGGTTTTTATGGCTATTATAATGGTTATTATGATTGCTTCCAAGTTTATTATGGTTATTATTATGATTATTACGATTATTATGTTTCATAGTGTGATTATGACGAATATTATGATCATCACTAAGATTATTCTGGTGATTGTGACTATTAGGATTATTATGGTTATAATAACGATTATAAAGGTTATTTCCATGACAATTCTGTTTATTACTACGATGTTATGATTATTAGAGTTAGTATAACTATTACTATGATTATTGCGGCTATTATGATTGTTGCTATGATTATTATGATTATTATTACGATTGTTATGTTTGTTGTGTTTGTTATGACGATTACTATGATTATTATGGTTGATAGTGTGGTTATTATGATTATCATTTAGATTATTATGGCTGTTACGTTTATTATGGTTTTTATGACCATCATAATGGTTATTATGATTTTTCCAGGTTTATTATGGTTATCATTATGTTTGTTGCGATTATTATGTTTGTTAGTATAATTATGACGAATATTATCATAATCACTAAGATTATTCTGGTGATTATGTCTATCACGATTATTATGTCTATAATAATGATTATTAAGGTTATTTCGATGATTATTCTGTTTATTATAACGAAGTTATGATTATTACAGTTAGTATAACTATTACTATGATCATTACGGCTATTATGATTGTTGCGATGGTTATTAGGATTGTTACTACGATTGTTATGATTGGTGTGGTTATAATGGCGGTTACTATGATTATTATGGTTGACAGTTTGGTTATTATAATTATCATTCAGATTATTATGGCTATTATGATTATTGTGGTTTTTATGTCTATTATAATGGTTATTATGATCGTTTCCAAGTTTATCATGGTTATCATTATGATTATTATGATTGTTATGTTTCATATTATGATTATGACGAATATTATGATCATCACTAAGATTATTCTGGTGATTATGTCTATTACGATTATTATAGCAATGATAACGATTATTAAGGTTGTCTCCATGATTATTCTGTTTATTGTTACGATGTTATGATTATTACAGTTAGTATAACTATTACTATGATTATTACGGATATTATGACTTTTGCTATGATTATTATGATGATTATTAAGATTGTTATGATTGTTGTGGTTATTATGACGATTACTATGATTATTATAGTTGATAGTGTGGTTATTAAGATTATCATTTAGATTATTAAGGCTGTGACGTTTATTATGGTTTTTATGGCCATCATAATGGCTATTACGATTTTTCCTGGTTTATTATGGTTATTATTATGTTTATTACGATTATTATGTTTCATAGTATGATTATGACGAATATTATGATCATCACTAAGATTATGCTGGTGATTATGACTATTACGATTATTATGGCTATAATAACGATTATTAAGGTTATTTCCATGATAATTCTGTTTATTATTTCGATGTTATTATTACTACAGATAGCATAACTATTACTATGATTATTACGACTATTATGACTGTTGCTATGATTATTATGATTATTATTAAGATCGTCATGATTGTTGTGGTTATTATGACGATTACTATGATTATTATGGTTGACAGTGTGGTTATTATGATTATCATCTGGATTATTATGGCTATTACTATTATTATGGTTTTCATGACTATTATAATGGTTATTATGATTGTTTCCAAGTGTATTATGGTTATCATTATGATTATTATGATTATTATGTTTCATAGTATGATTATGACGTATGTTATGATCACCACTAAGATTATTCTGGTGATTATGACTATTACGATTATTATAGCTATAATAACGATTATTAGGGTTATTTCCATGTGTATTCTGTTTATTGTTACGATGTTATGATTATTACAGTTAGTATAACTATTACTATGATCATTACGGCTATTATGATTGTTGCTACGATTATCATAGTTATTATTATGATTGTTATGATTTTTGCGGTTATTATGACGGTTACTATGATTATGATGGTTGATAGTATGGTTATTATGATTATCATGCAGATTATTATGGCTATTACGGTTATTATGGTTTTTATGGCCATTATAATGGTTATTATGATTGTTTCCAAGTTTATTATGGTTTTTATTATGATTATTACGATTATTATGTTTCATAGTATGATTATGACGAATATTATGATCATCACTAAGATTATTCTGGTGATTACGACTATTACGATTATTATGGCTATAATAACGATTATTAAGGTTATTTCCATGATTATTCTGTTTATTGTTACGATGTTATGATTATTACAGTTAGTATAACTATTACTATGATTATTACGGCTATTATGACTTTTGCTATGATTATTATGATGATTATTAAGATTGTTATGATTGTTGTGGTTATTATGACGATTACTATGATTATTATAGTTGATAGTGTGGTTACTAAGATTATCATTTAGATTATTAAGGCTGTGACGTTTATTATGGTTTTTATGGCCATCATAATGGCTATTACGATTTTTCCAGGTTTATTATGGTTATTATTATGTTTATTACGATTATTATGTTTCATAGTATGATTATGACGAATATTATGATCATCACTAAGATTATGCTGGTGATTATGACTATTACGATTATTATGGCTATAATAACGATTATTAAGGTTATTTCCATGATAATTCTGTTTATTATTTCGATGTTATGATTACTACAGATAGCATAACTATTACTATGATTATTACGACTATTATGACTGTTGCTATGATTATTATGATTATTATTAAGATCGTCATGATTGTTGTGGTTATTATGACGATTACTATGATTATTATGGTTGACAGTGTGGTTATTATGATTATCATCTGGATTATTATGGCTATTACTATTATTATGGTTTTCATGACTATTATAATGGTTATTATGATTGTTTCCAAGTGTATTATGGTTATCATTATGATTATTATGATTATTATGTTTCATAGTATGATTATGACGTATGTTATGATCACCACTAAGATTATTCTGGTGATTATGACTATTACGATTATTATAGCTATAATAACGATTATTAAGGTTATTTCCATATGTATTCTGTTTATTGTTACGATGTTATGATTATTACAGTTAGTATAACTATTACTATGATCATTACGGCTATTATGATTATTATGGTTTTTATGGCTGTTACAATGGTAATTATGATTGTTTCCACGTTTATTATTGTTATTATTATGATTATTATTATTATTGTGTTTCTTAGTATGATTATGATGATTATTATGGTCATCACTGAGATTATTATGGTGATTATGATTATTACGTTTTTTATGGCTATAATAACTGTTATTAAGGTTATTTCCATGATAATTCTGTTTATTATTTCGATGTTATGATTACAACAGCTAGCATAACTATTACTGTGATTATTACAACTATTATGACTGTTGCTACGATTATTATGATTATTATTACCATTGTTATAATTGTTGTGGTTATTATGACGATTACTATGATTATTATGGTTGACTGTGTGGTTATTATGATTATCATTTAGATTATTATGCCTGTTATGGTTATTATGGTTTTTATGGCCATCATAATGGTTATTATGATTTTTCCAGGTGTATTATGGTTATTATTATGTTTATTACGATTATTATGTTCCATAGTATGAATATGACGAATATTATGTTCATCACTAAGATTATTCTGGTGATTATGACTATTACGATTATTATGGCTATAATAACGATTATTAAGGTTATTTCCATGATAATTCTGTTTATTGTTACGATGTTATGATTATTACTGTTAGTATAACTATTACTATGATCATTACGGCTATTATGATTGTTGCTACGATTATCATAGTTATTATTATGATTGTTATGATTTTGCGGTTATTATGACGGTTACTATGATTATGATGGTTGATAGTATGGTTATTATGATTATCATGCAGATTATTATGGCTATTACGGTTATTATGGTTTTTATGGCCATTATAATGGTTTTTATGATTGTTTCCATGTTTATTATGGTTTTTATTATGATTATTACGATTATTATGTTTCTTAGTATGATTATGACGAATATTATGATCATCACTAAGATTATTCTGGTGATTACGACTATTACGATTATTATGGCTATAATAACAATTATTAAGGTTATTTCCATGATAATTCTGTTTATTATTTCGATGTTATGATTACTACAGATAGCATAACTATTACTATGATTATTACGACTATTATGACTGTTGCTATGATTATTATGATTATTATTACGATTGTCATGATTGTTGTGGTTATTATGACGATTACTATGATTATTATGGTTGACAGTGTGGTTATTATGATTATCATTTAGATCATTATGGCAGTTACGTTTATTATGGTTTTTATGGCCATCATAATGGTTATTATGATTTTTCCAGGATTATTATGGTTATTATTAAGTTTATTACGATTATTACGTTTCATAGTATGATTATGACGTATATTGCGATCATCACTCGGATTATTCTGCCGATTACGACTATTACGATTATTATAGGTATAATAACGATTATTAAGGTTATTTCCAAGGTAATTCTGTTTATTTTTACGTTGTTATGATTATTAGAGTTAGTCTGACTATTACTATGATTATTACGGCTATTATGATCATCACTAAGGTTATTCTGGTGATTATGTCTATCACGATTATTATGTCTATAATAATGATTATTAAGGTTATTTCGATGATTATTCTGTTTATTATAACGAAGTTATGATTATTACAGTTAGTATAACTATTACTATGATCATTACGGCTATTATGATTGTTGCGATGGTTATTAGGATTGTTACTACGATTGTTATGATTGGTGTGGTTATAATGGCGGTTACAATGATTATTATGGTTGACAGTTTGGTTATTATAATTATCATTCAGATTATTATGGCTATTATGGTTATTGTGGTTTTTATGTCTATTATAATGGTTATTATGATTGTTTCCAAGTTTATCATGGTTATCATTATGATTATTATGATTGTTATGTTTCATATTATGATTATGACGAATATTATGATCATCACTAAGATTATTCTGGTGATTATGACTGTTACGATTATTATAGCAATAATAACGATTATTAAGGTTATTTCCATGATTATTCTGTTTATTGTTACGATGTTATGATTATTACAGTTAGTATAACCATTACTATGGTTATTACGGCTATTATGACTGTTGCTATGATTATTATGATGATTATTAAGATTGTTATGATTGTTGTGGTTATTATGACGATTACTATGATTATTATAGTTGTTAGTGTGGTTATTAAGATTATCATTTAGATCATTATGGCTGTTACGTTTATTATGGTTTTTATGGCCATCATAATGGTTATTATGATTTTTCCAGGCATATTATGGTTATTATTATGTTTATTATGATTATTATGTTTCATAGTATGATTATGACGAATATTATGATCATCACTAAGATTATTCTGGTGATTATGACTATTACGATTATTATGGCTATAATAACGATTATTAAGGTTATTTCCATGATAATTCTGTTTATTATTTCGATGTTATGATTACTACAGATAGCATAACTATTACTATGATTATTACGACTATTATGACTGTTGCTATGATTATTATGATTATTATTAAGATTGTCATGATTGTTGTGGTTATTATGACGATTACTATGATTATTATG
This sequence comes from Calliopsis andreniformis, assembly GCF_051401765.1. Lineage (NCBI taxonomy): Eukaryota > Metazoa > Arthropoda > Insecta > Hymenoptera > Andrenidae > Calliopsis > Calliopsis andreniformis. The sequence continues at coordinate 1,233,583 of NW_027480523.1, forward strand.
GTTGACACTGTGGTTATTATGATTATCATTTAGATTATTATGGCTATTACTATTATTATGGTTTTCATGACTATTATAATGGTTATTATGATTGTTTCCAAGTGTATTATGGTTATCATTATGATTATTATGATTATTATGTTTCATAGTATGATTATGACGTATGTTATGATCACCACTAAGATTATTCTGGTGATTATGACTATTACGATTATTATAGCTATAATAACGGTTATTAAGTTTATTTCCAAGGTAATTCTGTTTATTTTTACGTTGTTATGATTATTAGAGTTAGTCTGACTATTACTATGATTATTACGGCTATTATGATCATCACTAAAATTATTCTGGTGATTATGTCTATCACGGTTATTATGTCTATAATAATGATTATTAAGGTTATTTCGATGATTATTCTGTTTATTATAACGAAGTTATGATTATTACAGTTAGTATAACTATTACTATGATCATTACGGCTATTATGATTGTTGCGATGGTTATTAGGATTGTTACTACGATTGTTATGATTGGTGTGGTTATAATGGCGGTTACAATGATTATTATGGTTGACAGTTTGGTTATTATAATTATCATTCAGATTATTATGGCTATTATGGTTATTGTGGTTTTTATGTCTATTATAATGGTTATTATGATTGTTTCCAAGTTTATCATGGTTATCATTATGATTATTATGATTGTTATGTTTCATATTATGATTATGACGAATATTATGATCATCACTAAGATTATTCTGGTGATTATGACTATTACGATTATTATAGCAATAATAACGATTATTAAGGATATTTCCATGATTATTCTGTTTATTGTTACGATGTTATGATTATTACAGTTAGTATAACCATTACTATGGTTATTACGGCTATTATGACTGTTGCTATGATTATTATGATGATTATTAAGATTGTTATGATTGTTGTGGTTATTATGACGATTACTATGATTATTATAGTTGTTAGTGTGGTTATTAAGATTATCATTTAGATCATTAAGGCTGTGACGTTTATTATGGTTTTTATGGCCATCATAATGGCTATTACGATTTTTCCAGGTTTATTATGGTTATTATTATGTTTATTACGATTATTATGTTTCATAGTATGATTATGACGAATATTATGATCATCACTAAGATTATGCTGGTGATTATGACTATTACGATTATTATGGCTATAATAACGATTATTAAGGTTATTTCCATGATAATTCTGATTATTATTTCGATGTTATGATTACTACAGATAGCATAACTATTACTACGATTATTACGACTATTATGACTGTTGCTATGATTATTATGATTATTATGTTTCATAGTATGATTATGACGTATGTTATGATCACCACTAAGATTATTCTGGTGATTATGACTATTACGATTATTATAGCTATAATAACGATTATGAAGGTTATTTCCAAGTGTATTCTGTTTATTTTTACGTTGTTATGATTATTAGAGTTAGTCTGACTATTACTATGATTATTACGGCTATTATGATCATCACTAAGATTATTCTGGTGATTATGTCTATCACGATTATTATGTCTATAATAATGATTATTAAGGTTATTTCGATGATTATTCTGTTTATTATAACGAAGTTATGATTATTACAGTTAGTATAACTATTACTATGATCATTACGGCTATTATGATTGTTGCGATGGTTATTAGGATTGTTACTACGATTGTTATGATTGGTGTGGTTATAATGGCGGTTACTATGATTATTATGGTTTACAGTTTGGTTATTATTATTATCATTCAGATGATTATGGCTATTATGGTTATTGTGGTTTTTATGTCTATTATAATGGTTATTATGATTGTTTCCAAGTTTATCATGGTTATCATTATGATTATTATGATTGTTATGTTTCATATTATGATTATGACGAATATTATGATCATCACTAAGATTATTCTGGTGATTATGACTATTACGATTATTATAGCAATAATAACGATTATTAAGGTTATTTCCATGATTATTCTGTTTATTGTCACGATGTTATGATTATTACAGTTAGTATAACTATTACTATGATTATTACGGCTATTATGACTTTTGCTATGATTAGTATGATGATTATTAAGATTGTTATGATTGTTGTGGTTATTATGACTATTACTATGATTATTATAGTTGATAGTGTGGTTATTAAGATTATCATTTAGATTATTAAGGCTGTGACGTTTATTATGGTTTTTATGGCCATCATAATGGCTATTACGATTTTTCCAGGTTTATTATGGTTATTATTATGTTTATTACGATTATTATGTTTCATAGTATGATTATGACGAATATTATGATCATCACTAAGATTATGCTGGTGATTATGACTATTACGATTATTATGGCTATAATAACGATTATTAAGGTTATTTCCGTGATAATTCTGTTTATTATTTCGATGTTATGATTACTACAGATAGCATAACTATTACTACGATTATTACGACTATTATGATTGTTGCTATGATTATTATGATTATTATGTTTCATAGTATGATTTTGACGTATGTTATGATCACCACTAAGATTATTCTGGTGATTATGACTATTACGATTATTATAGCTATAATAACGATTATGAAGGTTATTTCCAAGTGTATTCTGTTTATTTTTACGTTGTTATGATTATTAGAGTTAGTCTGACTATTACTATGATTATTACGGCTATTATGATCATCACTAAGATTATTCTGGTGATTATGTCTATCACGATTATTATGTCTATAATAATGATTATTAAGGTTATTTCGATGATTATTCTGTTTATTATAACGAAGTTATGATTATTACAGTTAGTATAACTATTACTATGATCATTACGGCTATTATGATTTTTGCGATGGTTATTAGGATTGTTACTACGATTGTTATGATTGGTGTGGTTATAATGGCGGTTACTATGATTATAATGGTTGACAGTTTGGTTATTATAATTATCATTCAGATGATTATGGCTATTATGGTTATTGTGGTTTTTATGTCTATTATAATGGTTATTATGATTGTTTCCAAGTTTATCATGGTTATCATTATGATTATTATGATTGTTATGTTTCATATTATGATTATGACGAATATTATGATCATCACTAAGATTATTCTGGTGATTATGACTATTACGATTATTATAGCAATAATAACGATTATTAAGGATATTTCCATGATTATTCTGTTTATTGTTACGATGTTATGATTATTACAGTTAGTATAACCATTACTATGGTTATTACGGCTATTATGACTGTTGCTATGATTATTATGATGATTATTAAGATTGTTATGATTGTTGTGGTTATTATGACGATTACTATGATTATTATAGTTGTTAGTGTGGTTATTAAGATTATCATTTAGATCATTAAGGCTGTGACGTTTATTATGGTTTTTATGGCCATCATAATGGCTATTACGATTTTTCCAGGTTTATTATGGTTATTATTATGTTTATTACGATTATTATGTTTCATAGTATGATTATGACGAATATTATGATCATCACTAAGATTATGCTGGTGATTATGACTATTACGATTATTATGGCTATAATAACGATTATTAAGGTTATTTCCATGATAATTCTGATTATTATTTCGATGTTATGATTACTACAGATAGCATAACTATTACTACGATTATTACGACTATTATGACTGTTGCTATGATTATTATGATTATTATGTTTCATAGTATGATTATGACGTATGTTATGATCACCACTAAGATTATTCTGGTGATTATGACTATTACGATTATTATAGCTATAATAACGATTATGAAGGTTATTTCCAAGTGTATTCTGTTTATTTTTACGTTGTTATGATTATTAGAGTTAGTCTGACTATTACTATGATTATTACGGCTATTATGATCATCACTAAGATTATTCTGGTGATTATGTCTATCACGATTATTATGTCTATAATAATGATTATTAAGGTTATTTCGATGATTATTCTGTTTATTATAACGAAGTTATGATTATTACAGTTAGTATAACTATTACTATGATCATTACGGCTATTATGATTGTTGCGATGGTTATTAGGATTGTTACTACGATTGTTATGATTGGTGTGGTTATAATGGCGGTTACTATGATTATTATGGTTTACAGTTTGGTTATTATTATTATCATTCAGATGATTATGGCTATTATGGTTATTGTGGTTTTTATGTCTATTATAATGGTTATTATGATTGTTTCCAAGTTTATCATGGTTATCATTATGATTATTATGATTGTTATGTTTCATATTATGATTATGACGAATATTATGATCATCACTAAGATTATTCTGGTGATTATGACTATTACGATTATTATAGCAATAATAACGATTATTAAGGTTATTTCCATGATTATTCTGTTTATTGTCACGATGTTATGATTATTACAGTTAGTATAACTATTACTATGATTATTACGGCTATTATGACTTTTGCTATGATTATTATGATGATTATTAAGATTGTTATGATTGTTGTGGTTATTATGACTATTACTATGATTATTATAGTTGATAGAGTGGTTATTAAGATTATCATTTAGATTATTAAGGCTGTGACGTTTATTATGGTTTTTATGGCCATCATAATGGCTATTACGATTTTTCCAGGTTTATTATGGTTATTATTATGTTTATTACGATTATTATGTTTCATAGTATGATTATGACGAATATTATGATCATCACTAAGATTATGCTGGTGATTATGACTATTACGATTATTATGGCTATAATAACGATTATTAAGGTTATTTCCGTGATAATTCTGTTTATTATTTCGATGTTATGATTACTACAGATAGCATAACTATTACTACGATTATTACGACTATTATGATTGTTGCTATGATTATTATGATTATTATGTTTCATAGTATGATTTTGACGTATGTTATGATCACCACTAAGATTATTCTGGTGATTATGACTATTACGATTATTATAGCTATAATACCGATTATGAAGGTTATTTCCAAGTGTATTCTGTTTATTTTTACGTTGTTATGATTATTAGAGTTAGTCTGACTATTACTATGATTATTACGGCTATTATGATCATCACTAAGATTATTCTGGTGATTATGTCTATCACGATTATTATGTCTATAATAATGATTATTAAGGTTATTTCGATGATTATTCTGTTTATTATAACGAAGTTATGATTATTACAGTTAGTATAACTATTACTATGATCATTACGGCTATTATGATTTTTGCGATGGTTATTAGGATTGTTACTACGATTGTTATGATTGGTGTGGTTATAATGGCGGTTACTATGATTATAATGGTTGACAGTTTGGTTATTATAATTATCATTCAGATGATTATGGCTATTATGGTTATTGTGGTTTTTATGTCTATTATAATGGTTATTATGATTGTTTCCAAGTTTATCATGGTTATCATTATGATTATTATGATTGTTATGTTTCATATTATGATTATGACGAATATTATGATCATCACTAAGATTATTCTGGTGATTATGACTATTACGATTATTATAGCAATAATAACGATTATTAAGGTTATTTCCATGATTATTCTGATTATTGTTACGACGTTATGATTATTACAGTTAGTATAACTATTACTATAATTATTACGGCTATTATGACTTTTGCTATGATTATTATGATGATTATTAAGATTGTTATGATTGTTGTGGTTATTATGACTATTACTATGATTATTATAGTTGATAGTGTGGTTATTAAGATTATCATTTAGATTATTAAGGCTGTGACGTTTATTATGGTTTTTATGGCCATCATAATGGCTATTACGATTTTTCCAGGTTTATTAGGGTTATTATTATGTTTATTACGATTATTATGTTTCATAGTATGATTATGACGAATATTATGATCATCACTAAGATTATGCTGGTGATTATGACTATTACGATTATTATGGCTATAATAACGATTATTAAGGTTATTTCCATGATAATTCTGATTATTATTTCGATGTTATGATTACTACAGATAGCATAACTATTACTACGATTATTACGACTATTATGATTGTTGCTATGATTATTATGATTATTATGTTTCATAGTATGATTATGACGTATGTTATGATCACCACTAAGATTATTCTGGTGATTATGACTATTACGATTATTATAGCTATAATAAGGATTATGAAGGTTATTTCCAAGTGTATTCTGTTTATTTTTACGTTGTTATGATTATTAGAGTTAGTCTGACTATTACTATGATTATTACGGCTATTATGATCATCACTAAGATTATTCTGGTGATTATGTCTATCACGATTATTATGTCTATAATAATGATTATTAAGGTTATTTCGATGATTATTCTGTTTATTATAACGAAGTTATGATTATTACACTTAGTATAACTATTACTATGATCATTACGGCTATTATGATTGTTGCGATGGTTATTAGGATTGTTACTACGATTGTTATGATTGGTGTGGTTATAATGGCGGTTACTATGATTATTATGGTTTACAGTTTGGTTATTATTATTATCATTCAGATGATTATGGCTATTATGGTTATTGTGGTTTTTATGTCTATTATAATGGTTATTATGATTGTTTCCAAGTTTATCATGGTTATCATTATGATTATTATGATTGTTATGTTTCATATTATGATTATGACGAATATTATGATCATCACTAAGATTATTCTGGTGATTATGACTATTACGATTATTATAGCAATAATAACGATTATTAAGGTTATTTCCATGATTATTCTGTTTATTGTCACGATGTTATGATTATTACAGTTAGTATAACTATTACTATGATTATTACGGCTATTATGACTTTTGCTATGATTATTATGATGATTATTAAGATTGTTATGATTGTTGTGGTTATTATGACTATTACTATGATTATTATAGTTGATAGTGTGGTTATTAAGATTATCATTTAGATTATTAAGGCTGTGACGTTTATTATGGTTTTTATGGCCATCATAATGGCTATTACGATTTTTCCAGGTTTATTATGGTTATTATTATGTTTATTACGATTATTATGTTTCATAGTATGATTATGACGAATATTATGATCATCACTAAGATTATGCTGGTGATTATGACTATTACGATTATTATGGCTATAATAACGATTATTAAGGTTATTTCCGTGATAATTCTGTTTATTATTTCGATGTTATGATTACTACAGATAGCATAACTATTACTACGATTATTACGACTATTATGATTGTTGCTATGATTATTATGATTATTATGTTTCATAGTATGATTTTGACGTATGTTATGATCACCACTAAGATTATTCTGGTGATTATGACTATTACGATTATTATAGCTATAATAACGATTATGAAGGTTATTTCCAAGTGTATTCTGTTTATTTTTACGTTGTTATGATTATTAGAGTTAGTCTGACTATTACTATGATTATTACGGCTATTATGATCATCACTAAGATTATTCTGGTGATTATGTCTATCACGATTATTATGTCTATAATAATGATTATTAAGGTTATTTCGATGATTATTCTGTTTATTATAACGAAGTTATGATTATTACAGTTAGTATAACTATTACTATGATCATTACGGCTATTATGATTTTTGCGATGGTTATTAGGATTGTTACTACGATTGTTATGATTGGTGTGGTTATAATGGCGGTTACTATGATTATAATGGTTGACAGTTTGGTTATTATAATTATCATTCAGATGATTATGGCTATTATGGTTATTGTGGTTTTTATGTCTATTATAATGGTTATTATGATTGTTTCCAAGTTTATCATGGTTATCATTATGATTATTATGATTGTTATGTTTCATATTATGATTATGACGAATATTATGATCATCACTAAGATTATTCTGGTGATTATGACTATTACGATTATTATAGCAATAATAACGATTATTAAGGTTATTTCCATGATTATTCTGATTATTGTTACGACGTTATGATTATTACAGTTAGTATAACTATTACTATAATTATTACGGCTATTATGACTTTTGCTATGATTATTATGATGATTATTAAGATTGTTATGATTGTTGTGGTTATTATGACTATTACTATGATTATTATAGTTGATAGTGTGGTTATTAAGATTATCATTTAGATTATTAAGGCTGTGACGTTTATTATGGCTTTTATGGCCATCATAATGGCTATTACGATTTTTCCAGGGTTATTAGGGTTATTATTATGTTTATTACGATTATTATGTTTCATAGTATGATTATGACGAATATTATGATCATCACTAAGATTATGCTGGTGATTATGTCTATTACGATTATTATGGCTATAATAACGATTATTAAGGTTATTTCCATGATAATTCTGATTATTATTTCGATGTTATGATTACTACAGATAGCATAACTATTACTACGATTATTACGACTATTATGATTGTTGCTATGATTATTATGATTATTATGTTTCATAGTATGATTATGACGTATGTTATGATCACCACTAAGATTATTCTGGTGATTATGACTATTACGATTATTATAGCTATAATAACGATTATGAAGGTTATTTCCAAGTGTATTCTGTTTATTTTTACGTTGTTATGATTATTAGAGTTAGTCTGACTATTACTATGATTATTACGGCTATTATGATCATCACTAAGATTATTCTGGTGATTATGTCTATCACGATTATTATGTCTATAATAATGATTATTAAGGTTATTTCGATGATTATTCTGTTTATTATAACGAAGTTATGATTATTACAGTTAGTATAACTATTACTACGATCATTACGGCTATTATGATTGTTGCGATGGTTATTAGGATTGTTACTACGATTGTTATGATTGGTGTGGTTATAATGGCGGTTACTATGATTATTATGGTTGACAGTTTGGTTATTATAATTATCATTCAGATGATTATGGCTATTATGGTTATTGTGGTTTTTATGTCTATTATAATGGTTATTATGATTGTTTCCAAGTTTATCATGGTTATCATTATGATTATTATGATTGTTATGTTTCATATTATGATTATGACGAATATTATGATCATCACTAAGATTATTCTGGTGATTATGACTATTACGATTATTATAGCAATAATAACGATTATTAAGGTTATTTCCATGATTATTCTGATTATTGTTACGACGTTATGATTATTACAGTTAGTATAACTATTACTATAATTATTACGGCTATTATGACTTTTGCTATGATTATTATGATGATTATTAAGATTGTTATGATTGTTGTGGTTATTATGACTATTACTATGATTATTATAGTTGATAGTGTGGTTATTAAGATTATCATTTAGATTATTAAGGCTATGACGTTTATTATGGTTTTTATGGCCATCATAATGGCTATTACGATTTTTCCAGGTTTATTATGGTTATTATTATGTTTATTACGATTATTATGTTTCATAGTATGATTATGACGAATATTATGATCATCACTAAGATTATGCTGGTGATTATGTCTATTACGATTATTATGGCTATAATAACGATTATTAAGGTTATTTCCATGATAATTCTGTTTATTATTTCGATGTTATGATTACTACAGATAGCATAACTATTACTACGATTATTACGACTATTATGATTGTTGCTATGATTATTATGATTATTATGTTTCATAGTATGATTATGACGTATGTTATGATCACCACTAAGATTATTCTGGTGATTATGACTATTACGATTATTATAGCTATAATAACGATTATGAAGGTTATTTCCAAGTGTATTCTGTTTATTTTTACGTTGTTATGATTATTAGAGTTAGTCTGACTATTACTATGATTATTACGGCTATTATGATCATCACTAAGATTATTCTGGTGATTATGTCTATCACGATTATTATGTCTATAATAATGATTATTAAGGTTATTTCGATGATTATTCTGTTTATTATAACGAAGTTATGATTATTACAGTTAGTATAACTATTACTATGATCATTACGGCTATTATGATTGTTGCGATGGTTATTAGGATTGTTACTACGATTGTTATGATTGGTGTGGTTATAATGGCGGTTACTATGATTATTATGGTTGACAGTTTGGTTATTATAATTATCATTCAGATGATTATGGCTATTATGGTTATTGTGGTTTTTATGTCTATTATAATGGTTATTATGATTGTTTCCAAGTTTATCATGGTTATCATTATGATTATTATGATTGTTATGTTTCATATTACGATTATGACGAATATTATGATCATCACTAAGATTATTCTGGTGATTATGACTATTACGATTATTATAGAAATAATAACGATTATTAAGGTTATTTCCATGATTATTCTGTTTATTGTTACGATGTTATGATTATTACAGTTAGTATAACTATTACTATAATTATTACGGCTATTATGACTTTTGCTATGATTATTATGATGGTTATTAAGATTGTTATGATTGTTGTGGTTATTATGACTATTACTATGATTATTATAGTTGATAGTGTGGTTATTAAGATTATCATTTAGATTATTAAGGCTGTGACGTTTATTATGGTTTTTATGGCCATCATAATGGCTATTACGATTTTTACAGGTTTATTATGGTTATTATTATGTTTATTACGATTATTATGTTTCATAGTATGATTATGACGAATATTATGATCATCACTAAGATTATGCTGGTGATTATGACTATTACGATTATTATGGCTATAATAACGATTATTAAGGTTATTTCCATGATAATTCTGATTATTATTTCGATGTTATGATTACTACAGATAGCATAACTATTACTACGATTATTACGACTATTATGATTGTTGCTATGATTATTATGATTATTATGTTTCATAGTATGATTATGACGTATGTTATGATCACCACTAAGATTATTCTGGTGATTATGACTATTACGATTATTATAGCTATAATAACGATTATGAAGGTTATTTCCAAGTGTATTCTGTTTATTTTTACGTTGTTATGATTATTAGAGTTAGTCTGACTATTACTATGATTATTACGCCTATTATGATCATCACTAAGATTATTCTGGTGATTATGTCTATCACGATTATTATGTCTATAATAATGATTATTAAGGTTATTTCGATGATTATTCTGTTTATTATAACGAAGTTATGATTATTACAGTTAGTATAACTATTACTATGATCATTACGGCTATTATGATTGTTGCGATGGTTATTAGGATTGTTACTACGATTGTTATGATTGGTGTGGTTATAATGGCGGTTACTATGATTATTATGGTTGACAGTTTGGTTATTATAATTATCATTCAGATGATTATGGCTATTATGGTTATTGTGGTTTTTATGTCTATTATAATGGTTATTATGATTGTTTCCAAGTTTATCATGGTTATCATTATGATTATTATGATTGTTATGTTTCATATTATGATTATGACGAATATTATGATCATCACTAAGATTATTCTGGTGATTACGACTATTACGATTATTATAGAAATAATAACGATTATTAAGGTTATTTCCATGATTATTCTGTTTATTGTTACGATGTTATGATTATTACAGTTAGTATAACTATTACTATAATTATTACGGCTATTATGACTTTTGCTATGATTATTATGATGGTTATTAAGATTGTTATGATTGTTGTGGTTATTATGACTATTACTATGATTATTATAGTTGATAGTGTGGTTATTAAGATTATCATTTAGATTATTAAGGCTGTGACGTTTATTATGGTTTTTATGGCCATCATAATGGCTATTACGATTTTTACAGGTTTATTATGGTTATTATTATGTTTATTACGATTATTATGTTTCATAGTATGATTATGACGAATATTATGATCATCACTAAGATTATGCTGGTGATTATGACTATTACGATTATTATGGCTATAATAACGATTATTAAGGTTATTTCCATGATAATTCTGATTATTATTTCGATGTTATGATTACTACAGATAGCATAACTATTACTACGATTATTACGACTATTATGATTGTTGCTATGATTATTATGATTATTATGTTTCATAGTATGATTATGACGTATGTTATGATCACCACTAAGATTATTCTGGTGATTATGGCTATTACGATTATTATAGCTATAATAACGATTATGAAGGTTATTTCCAAGTGTATTCTGTTTATTTTTACGTTGTTATGATTATTAGAGTTAGTCTGACTGTTACTATGATTATTACGGCTATTATGATCATCACTAAGATTATTCTGGTGATTATGTCTATCACGATTATTATGTCTATAATAATGATTATTAAGGTTATTTCGATGATTATTCTGTTTATTATAACGAAGTTATTATTATTACAGTTAGTATAACTATTACTATGATCATTACGGCTATTATGATTGTTGCGATGGTTATTAGGATTGTTACTACGATTGTTATGATTGGTGTGGTTATAATGGCGGTTACAATGATTATTATGGTTGACAGTTTGGTTATTATAATTATCATTCAGATTATTATGGCTATTATGGTTATTGTGGTTTTTATGTCTATTATAATGGTTATTATGATTGTTTCCAAGTTTATCATGGTTATCATTATGATTATTATGATTGTTACGTTTCATATTATGATTATGACGAATATTATGATCATCACTAAGATTATTCTGGTGATTATGACTATTACGATTATTATAGCAATAATAACGATTATTAAGGTTATTTCCATGATTATTCTGTTTATTGTTACGATGTTATGATTATTACAGTTAGTACAACTATTACTATGATTATTACGGCTATTATGACTTTTGCTATGATTATTATGATGATTATTAAGATTGTTATGATTGTTGTGGTTATTTTGACGATTACTATGATTATTATAGTTGATAGTGTGGTTATTAAGATTATCATTTAGATTATTAAGGCTGTGACGTTTATTATGGTTTTTATGGCCATCATAATGGCTATTACGATTTTTCCAGGTTTATTATGGTTATTATTATGTTTATTACGATTATTATGTTTCATAGTATGATTATGACGAATATTATGATCATCACTAAGATTATGCTGGTGATTATGACTATTACGATTATTATGGCTATAATAACGATTATTAAGGTTATTGCCATGATAATTCTGTTTATTATTTCGATCTTATGATTACTACAGATAGCATAACTATTACTACGATTATTACGACTATTATGATTGTTGCTATGATTATTATGATTATTATGTTTCATAGTATGATTATGACGTATGTTATGATCACCACTAAGATTATTCTGGTGATTATGACTATTACGATTATTATAGCTATAATAACGATTATGAAGGTTATTTCCAAGTGTATTCTGTTTATTTTTACGTTGTTATGATTATTAGAGTTAGTCTGACTATTACTATGATTATTACGGCTATTATGATCATCACTAAGATTATTCTGGTGATTATGTCTATCACGATTATTATGTCTATAATAATGATTATTAAGGTTATTTCGATGATTATTCTGTTTATTATAACGAAGTTATGATTATTACAGTTAGTATAACTATTACTATGATCATTACGGCTATTATGATTGTTGCGATGGTTATTAGGATTGTTACTACGATTGTTATGATTGGTGTGGTTATAATGGCGGTTACTATGATTATTATGGTTGACAGTTTGGTTATTATAATTATCATTCAGATGATTATGGCTATTATGGTTATTGTGGTTTTTATGTCTATTATAATGGTTATTATGATTGTTTCCAAGTTTATCATGGTTATCATTATGATTATTATGATTGTTATGTTTCATATTATGATTATGACGAATATTATGATCATCACTAAGATTATTCTGGTGATTATGACTATTACGATTATTATAGAAATAATAACGATTATTAAGGTTATTTCCATGATTATTCTGTTTATTGTCACGATGTTATGATTATTACAGTTAGTATAACTATTACTATGATTATTACGGCTATTATGACTTTTGCTATGATTATTATGATGATTATTAAGATTGTTATGATTGTTGTGGTTATTATGACTATTACTATGATTATTATAGTTGATAGTGTGGTTATTAAGACTATCATTTAGATTATTAAGGCTGTGACGTTTATTATGGTTTTTATGGCCATCATAATGGCTATTACGATTTTTCCAGGTTTATTATGGTTATTATTATGTTTATTACGATTATTATGTTTCATAGTATGATTATGACGAATATTATGATCATCACTAAGATTATGCTGGTGATTATGACTATTACGATTATTATGGCTATAATAACGATTATTAAGGTTATTTCCATGATAATTCTGATTATTATTTCGATGTTATGATTACTACAGATAGCATAACTATTACTACGATTATTACGACTATTATGATTGTTGCTATGATTATTATGATTATTATGTTTCATAGTATGATTATGACGTATGTTATGATCACCACTAAGATTATTCTGGTGATTATGGCTATTACGATTATTATAGCTATAATAACGATTATGAAGGTTATTTCCAAGTGTATTCTGTTTATTTTTACGTTGTTATGATTATTAGAGTTAGTCTGACTGTTACTATGATTATTACGGCTATTATGATCATCACTAAGATTATTCTGGTGATTATGTCTATCACGATTATTATGTCTATAATAATGATTATTAAGGTTATTTCGATGATTATTCTGTTTATTATAACGAAGTTATGATTATTATAGGTAGTATAACTATTACTATGATCATTACGGCTATTATGATTGTTGCGATGGTTATTAGGATTGTTACTACGATTGTTATGATTGGTGTGGTTATAATGGCGGTTACAATGATTATTATGGTTGACAGTTTGGTTATTATAATTATCATTCAGATTATTATGGCTATTATGGTTATTGTGGTTTTTATGTCTATTATAATCCTTATTATGATTGTTTCCAAGTTTATCATGGTTATCATTATGATTATTATGATTGTTACGTTTCATATTATGATTATGACGAATATTATGATCATCACTAAGATTATTCTGGTGATTATGACTATTACGATTATTATAGAAATAATAACGATTATTAAGGTTATTTCCATGATTATTCTGTTTATTGTTACGATGTTATGATTATTACAGTTAGTATAACTATTACTATAATTATTACGGCTATTATGACTTTTGCTATGATTATTATGATGGTTATTAAGATTGTTATGATTGTTGTGGTTATTATGACTATTACTATGATTATTATAGTTGATAGTGTGGTTATTAAGATTATCATTTAGATTATTAAGGCTGTGACGTTTATTATGGTTTTTATGGCCATCATAATGGCTATTACGATTTTTCCAGGTTTATTATGGTTATTATTATGTTTATTACGATTATTATGTTTCATAGTATGATTATGACGAATATTATGATCATCACTAAGATTATGCTGGTGATTATGACTATTACGATTATTATGGCTATAATAACGATTATTAAGGTTATTTCCATGATAATTCTGATTATTATTTCGATGTTATGATTACTACAGATAGCATAACTATTACTACGATTATTACGACTATTATGATTGTTGCTATGATTATTATGATTATTATGTTTCATAGTATGATTATGACGTATGTTATGATCACCACTAAGATTATTCTGGTGATTATGGCTATTACGATTATTATAGCTATAATAACGATTATGAAGGTTATTTCCAAGTGTATTCTGTTTATTTTTACGTTGTTATGATTATTAGAGTTAGTCTGACTGTTACTATGATTATTACGGCTATTATGATCATCACTAAGATTATTCTGGTGATTATGTCTATCACGATTATTATGTCTATAATAATGATTATTAAGGTTATTTCGATGATTATTCTGTTTATTATAACGAAGTTATTATTATTACAGTTAGTATAACTATTACTATGATCATTACGGCTATTATGATTGTTGCGATGGTTATTAGGATTGTTACTACGATTGTTATGATTGGTGTGGTTATAATGGCGGTTACAATGATTATTATGGTTGACAGTTTGGTTATTATAATTATCATTCAGATTATTATGGCTATTATGGTTATTGTGGTTTTTATGTCTATTATAATGGTTATTATGATTGTTTCCAAGTTTATCATGGTTATCATTATGATTATTATGATTGTTACGTTTCATATTATGATTATGACGAATATTATGATCATCACTAAGATTATTCTGGTGATTATGACTATTACGATTATTATAGCAATAATAACGATTATTAAGGTTATTTCCATGATTATTCTGTTTATTGTTACGATGTTATGATTATTACAGTTAGTACAACTATTACTATGATTATTACGGCTATTATGACTTTTGCTATGATTATTATGATGATTATTAAGATTGTTATGATTGTTGTGGTTATTTTGACGATTACTATGATTATTATAGTTGATAGTGTGGTTATTAAGATTATCATTTAGATTATTAAGGCTGTGACGTTTATTATGGTTTTTATGGCCATCATAATGGCTATTACGATTTTTCCAGGTTTATTATGGTTATTATTATGTTTATTACGATTATTATGTTTCATAGTATGATTATGACGAATATTATGATCATCACTAAGATTATGCTGGTGATTATGACTATTACGATTATTATGGCTATAATAACGATTATTAAGGTTATTGCCATGATAATTCTGTTTATTATTTCGATCTTATGATTACTACAGATAGCATAACTATTACTACGATTATTACGACTATTATGATTGTTGCTATGATTATTATGATTATTATGTTTCATAGTATGATTATGACGTATGTTATGATCACCACTAAGATTATTCTGGTGATTATGACTATTACGATTATTATAGCTATAATAACGATTATGAAGGTTATTTCCAAGTGTATTCTGTTTATTTTTACGTTGTTATGATTATTAGAGTTAGTCTGACTATTACTATGATTATTACGGCTATTATGATCATCACTAAGATTATTCTGGTGATTATGTCTATCACGATTATTATGTCTATAATAATGATTATTAAGGTTATTTCGATGATTATTCTGTTTATTATAACGAAGTTATGATTATTACAGTTAGTATAACTATTACTATGATCATTACGGCTATTATGATTGTTGCGATGGTTATTAGGATTGTTACTACGATTGTTATGATTGGTGTGGTTATAATGGCGGTTACTATGATTATTATGGTTGACAGTTTGGTTATTATAATTATCATTCAGATGATTATGGCTATTATGGTTATTGTGGTTTTTATGTCTATTATAATGGTTATTATGATTGTTTCCAAGTTTATCATGGTTATCATTATGATTATTATGATTGTTATGTTTCATATTATGATTATGACGAATATTATGATCATCACTAAGATTATTCTGGTGATTATGACTATTACGATTATTATAGAAATAATAACGATTATTAAGGTTATTTCCATGATTATTCTGTTTATTGTCACGATGTTATGATTATTACAGTTAGTATAACTATTACTATGATTATTACGGCTATTATGACTTTTGCTATGATTATTATGATGATTATTAAGATTGTTATGATTGTTGTGGTTATTATGACTATTACTATGATTATTATAGTTGATAGTGTGGTTATTAAGACTATCATTTAGATTATTAAGGCTGTGACGTTTATTATGGTTTTTATGGCCATCATAATGGCTATTACGATTTTTCCAGGTTTATTATGGTTATTATTATGTTTATTACGATTATTATGTTTCATAGTATGATTATGACGAATATTATGATCATCACTAAGATTATGCTGGTGATTATGACTATTACGATTATTATGGCTATAATAACGATTATTAAGGTTATTTCCATGATAATTCTGATTATTATTTCGATGTTATGATTACTACAGATAGCATAACTATTACTACGATTATTACGACTATTATGATTGTTGCTATGATTATTATGATTATTATGTTTCATAGTATGATTATGACGTATGTTATGATCACCACTAAGATTATTCTGGTGATTATGGCTATTACGATTATTATAGCTATAATAACGATTATGAAGGTTATTTCCAAGTGTATTCTGTTTATTTTTACGTTGTTATGATTATTAGAGTTAGTCTGACTGTTACTATGATTATTACGGCTATTATGATCATCACTAAGATTATTCTGGTGATTATGTCTATCACGATTATTATGTCTATAATAATGATTATTAAGGTTATTTCGATGATTATTCTGTTTATTATAACGAAGTTATGATTATTATAGGTAGTATAACTATTACTATGATCATTACGGCTATTATGATTGTTGCGATGGTTATTAGGATTGTTACTACGATTGTTATGATTGGTGTGGTTATAATGGCGGTTACAATGATTATTATGGTTGACAGTTTGGTTATTATAATTATCATTCAGATTATTATGGCTATTATGGTTATTGTGGTTTTTATGTCTATTATAATCCTTATTATGATTGTTTCCAAGTTTATCATGGTTATCATTATGATTATTATGATTGTTACGTTTCATATTATGATTATGACGAATATTATGATCATCACTAAGATTATTCTGGTGATTATGACTATTACGATTATTATAGAAATAATAACGATTATTAAGGTTATTTCCATGATTATTCTGTTTATTGTTACGATGTTATGATTATTACAGTTAGTATAACTATTACTATAATTATTACGGCTATTATGACTTTTGCTATGATTATTATGATGGTTATTAAGATTGTTATGATTGTTGTGGTTATTATGACTATTACTATGATTATTATAGTTGATAGTGTGGTTATTAAGATTATCATTTAGATTATTAAGGCTGTGACGTTTATTATGGTTTTTATGGCCATCATAATGGCTATTACGATTTTTCCAGGTTTATTATGGTTATTATTATGTTTATTACGATTATTATGTTTCATAGTATGATTATGACGAATATTATGATCATCACTAAGATTATGCTGGTGATTATGACTATTACGATTATTATGGCTATAATAACGATTATTAAGGTTATTTCCATGATAATTCTGATTATTATTTCGATGTTATGATTACTACAGATAGCATAACTATTACTACGATTATTACGACTATTATGATTGTTGCTATGATTATTATGATTATTATGTTTCATAGTATGATTATGACGTATGTTATGATCACCACTAAGATTATTCTGGTGATTATGGCTATTACGATTATTATAGCTATAATAACGATTATGAAGGTTATTTCCAAGTGTATTCTGTTTATTTTTACGTTGTTATGATTATTAGAGTTAGTCTGACTGTTACTATGATTATTACGGCTATTATGATCATCACTAAGATTATTCTGGTGATTATGTCTATCACGATTATTATGTCTATAATAATGATTATTAAGGTTATTTCGATGATTATTCTGTTTATTATAACGAAGTTATGATTATTATAGGTAGTATAACTATTACTATGATCATTACGGCTATTATGATTGTTGCGATGGTTATTAGGATTGTTACTACGATTGTTATGATTGGTGTGGTTATAATGGCGGTTACAATGATTATTATGGTTGACAGTTTGGTTATTATAATTATCATTCAGATTATTATGGCTATTATGGTTATTGTGGTTTTTATGTCTATTATAATCCTTATTATGATTGTTTCCAAGTTTATCATGGTTATCATTATGATTATTATGATTGTTACGTTTCATATTATGATTATGACGAATATTATGATCATCACTAAGATTATTCTGGTGATTATGACTATTACGATTATTATAGAAATAATAACGATTATTAAGGTTATTTCCATGATTATTCTGTTTATTGTTACGATGTTATGATTATTACAGTTAGTATAACTATTACTATAATTATTACGGCTATTATGACTTTTGCTATGATTATTATGATGGTTATTAAGATTGTTATGATTGTTGTGGTTATTATGACTATTACTATGATTATTATAGTTGATAGTGTGGTTATTAAGATTATCATTTAGATTATTAAGGCTGTGACGTTTATTATGGTTTTTATGGCCATCATAATGGCTATTACGATTTTTCCAGGTTTATTATGGTTATTATTATGTTTATTACGATTATTATGTTTCATAGTATGATTATGACGAATATTATGATCATCACTAAGATTATGCTGGTGATTATGACTATTACGATTATTATGGCTATAATAACGATTATTAAGGTTATTTCCATGATAATTCTGATTATTATTTCGATGTTATGATTACTACAGATAGCATAACTATTACTACGATTATTACGACTATTATGATTGTTGCTATGATTATTATGATTATTATGTTTCATAGTATGATTATGACGTATGTTATGATCACCACTAAGATTATTCTGGTGATTATGGCTATTACGATTATTATAGCTATAATAACGATTATGAAGGTTATTTCCAAGTGTATTCTGTTTATTTTTACGTTGTTATGATTATTAGAGTTAGTCTGACTGTTACTATGATTATTACGGCTATTATGATCATCACTAAGATTATTCTGGTGATTATGTCTATCACGATTATTATGTCTATAATAATGATTATTAAGGTTATTTCGATGATTATTCTGTTTATTATAACGAAGTTATGATTATTATAGGTAGTATAACTATTACTATGATCATTACGGCTATTATGATTGTTGCGATGGTTATTAGGATTGTTACTACGATTGTTATGATTGGTGTGGTTATAATGGCGGTTACAATGATTATTATGGTTGACAGTTTGGTTATTATAATTATCATTCAGATTATTATGGCTATTATGGTTATTGTGGTTTTTATGTCTATTATAATGGTTATTATGATTGTTTCCAAGTTTATCATGGTTATCATTATGATTATTATGATTGTTACGTTTCATATTATGATTATGACGAATATTATGATCATCACTAAGATTATTCTGGTGATTATGACTATTACGATTATTATAGAAATAATAACGATTATTAAGGTTATTTCCATGATTATTCTGTTTATTGTTACGATGTTATGATTATTACAGTTAGTATAACTATTACTATAATTATTACGGCTATTATGACTTTTGCTATGATTATTATGATGGTTATTAAGATTGTTATGATTGTTGTGGTTATTATGACTATTACTATGATTATTATAGTTGATAGTGTGGTTATTAAGATTATCATTTAGATTATTAAGGCTGTGACGTTTATTATGGTTTTTATGGCCATCATAATGGCTATTACGATTTTTCCAGGTTTATTATGGTTATTATTATGTTTATTACGATTATTATGTTTCATAGTATGATTATGACGAATATTATGATCATCACTAAGATTATGCTGGTGATTATGACTATTACGATTATTATGGCTATAATAACGATTATTAAGGTTATTTCCATGATAATTCTGATTATTATTTCGATGTTATGATTACTACAGATAGCATAACTATTACTACGATTATTACGACTATTATGATTGTTGCTATGATTATTATGATTATTATGTTTCATAGTATGATTATGACGTATGTTATGATCACCACTAAGATTATTCTGGTGATTATGGCTATTACGATTATTATAGCTATAATAACGATTATGAAGGTTATTTCCAAGTGTATTCTGTTTATTTTTACGTTGTTATGATTATTAGAGTTAGTCTGACTGTTACTATGATTATTACGGCTATTATGATCATCACTAAGATTATTCTGGTGATTATGTCTATCACGATTATTATGTCTATAATAATGATTATTAAGGTTATTTCGATGATTATTCTGTTTATTATAACGAAGTTATGATTATTACAGTTAGTATAACTATTCCTATGATCATTACGGCTATTATGATTGTTGCGATGGTTATTAGGATTGTTACTACGATTGTTATGATTGGTGTGGTTATAATGGCGGTTACAATGATTATTATGGTTGACAGTTTGGTTATTATAATTATCATTCAGATTATTATGGCTATTATGGTTATTGTGGTTTTTATGTCTATTATAATGGTTATTATGATTGTTTCCAAGTTTATCATGGTTATCATTATGATTATTATGATTGTTACGTTTCATATTATGATTATGACGAATATTATGATCATCACTAAGATTATTCTGGTGATTATGACTATTACGATTATTATAGCTATAATAACGATTATTAAGGTTATTTCCATGTGTATTCTGTTTATTGTTACGATGTTATGATTATTACAGTCAGCATAACTATTACTATGATTATTACGGCTATTATGACTGTTGCTATGATTATTATGATGATTATTAAGATTGTTAGGATTGTTGTGGTTATTATGACGATTACTATGATTATTATAGTTGTTAGTGTGGTTATTAAGATTATCATTTAGGTCATTATGGCTGTTACGTTTATTATGGTTTTTATGGCCATCATAATGGTTATTATGATTTTTCCAGGCTTATTATGGTTATTATTATGTTTATCATGATTATTATGTTTCATAGTATGATTATGACGAATATTATGATCATCACTAAGATTATTCTGGTGATTATGACTATTACGATTATTATGGCTATAATAACGATTATTAAGGTTATTTCCATGATAATTCTGTTTATTATTTCGATGTTATGATTACTACAGATAGCATAACTATTACTATGATTATTACGACTATTATGACTGTTGCTATGATTATTATGATTATTATTAAGATTTTCATGACTGTTGTGTCTATTATGACGATTACTATGATTATTATAGTTGACAGTGTGGTTGTTATGATTATCATTTAGATTATTATGGCTGTTACTATTATTATGGTTTTCATGACTATTATAATGGTTATTATGATTGTTTCCAAGTGTATTATGGCTATCATTATGATTATTATGATTATTATGTTTCATAGTATGATTATGACGTATGTTATGATCATCACTAAGATTAATCTGGTGATTATGACTATTACAATTATTATAGCTATAATAACGATTATTAAGGTTATTTCCATGATAATTCTGTTTATTGTTACGATGTTATGATTATTACAGTTAGTATATCTATTACTATGATCATTACGGCTATTATGATTGTTGCTACGATTATCATAGTTATTATTGTGATTGTTATGATTTTTGTGGTTGTTATGACGGTTACTATGATTATTATAGTTGACAGTGTGGTTATTATGATTATCAGTTAGATTATTATGGCTGTTACTATTATTATGGTTTTCATGACTATTATAATGGTTATTATGATTGTTTCCAAGTTTATTATGGTTATCATTATGATTATTCTGATTATTATGTTTCATAGTATGATTATGACGAATATTACGGTCATCACTAAGCTTATTCTGGTGATTATGACTCTCACGATTATTATGTCTATAATAATGATTATTAAGGTTATTTCGATGATTATTCTGTTTATTATAACGATGTTATGATTATTACAGTTAGTATAACTATTACTATGATCATTACGATTATTATGATTGTTGCTAATATTATTAGGATTATTACTACGATTGTTTTGATTGTTGTGGTTATTCTGGCGGTTACTATGATTATTATGATTGATAGTTTGGTTATTATGATTATTATATAAATTATTATGGCAGTTACGTTTATTATGGTTTTTATGGCCATCATAATGGTTATTATGGTTTTTGCAGGTTTATTATGGTTATTATTATGTTTGTTATGATTATTATGTTTCTTAGTATGATTATGACGAATATTATCATAATCGCTAAGATTATTCTGGTGATTTTGACTATGACGATTATTATGGATATAATAACGATTATCAATGTTATTTCCATGATAATTCTGTTTATTAGTACGTTGTTATGATTATTACAGTTAGTCTAACTATTACTATGATTATTACGGCTATTATGATTGTTGCTACGAATATCGTAATTATTATTATGATTGCTATGATTTTTGTGGTTATTATGACGGTTACTATGATTATTATGGTTGATAGTTTGGTTATTATGATTATTATTTAGATTATTATGGCTATTATGATTATTATGGCTTTTATGGCCATCATAATGGTTATTATGATTTTTCCAGGTTTATTATGGTTATTATTATGTTTATTACGATTACTATGTTTCATAGTATGATTATGACGAATATTATGATCATCACTAAGATTATTCTGGTGATTATGACTATTACGATTATTATGGCTATAATAACGATTATTAAGCTTATTTCCATGATAATTCTGTTTATTATTTCGATGTTACGATTACTACAGATAGCATAACTATTACTATGATTATTACGACTATTATGACTGTTGCTATGATTATTATGATTATTATTAAGATTTTCATGATTGTTGTGGCTATTATGACGATTACTATGAGTATTATAGTTGACAGTGTGGTTATTATGATTATCATTTAGATTATTATGGCTGTTACTATTATTATGGTTTTCATGACTATTATAATGGTTATTATGATTGTTTCCATGTGTATTATGGCTATCATTATGATTATTATGATTATTATGTTTCATAGTATGATTATGACGTATGTTATGATCATCACTAAGATTAATCTGGTGATTATGACTATTACGATTATTATAGCTATAATAACGATTATTAAGGTTATTTCCATGATAATTCTGTTTATTGTTACGATGTTATGATTATTACAGTTAGTATAACTATTACTATGATCATTACGGCTATTATGATTGTTGCTACGATTATCATAGTTATTATTGTGATTGTTATGATTTTTGTGGTTGTTATGACGGTTACTATGATTATTATAGTTGACAGTGTGGTTATTATGATTATCATTTAGATTATTATGGCTGTTACTATTATTATGGTTTTCATGACTATTATAATGGTTATTATGATTGTTTCCAAGTTTATTATGGTTATCATTATGATTATTCTG
The DNA here is from genome assembly GCF_051401765.1 of Calliopsis andreniformis. Lineage (NCBI taxonomy): Eukaryota > Metazoa > Arthropoda > Insecta > Hymenoptera > Andrenidae > Calliopsis > Calliopsis andreniformis. Next base: position 1,258,660 of record NW_027480523.1, read on the forward strand.
ATTATTATGTTTCATAGTATGATTATGACGAATATTACGGTCATCACTAAGCTTATTCTGGTGATTATGACTCTCACGATTATTATGTCTATAATAATGATTATTAAGGTTATTTCGATGATTATTCTGTTTATTATAACGATGTTATGATTATTACAGTTAGTATAACTATTACTATGATCATTACGGCTATTATGATTGTTGCTAATATTATTAGGATTATTACTACGATTGTTTTGATTGTTGTGGTTATTCTGGCGGTTACTATGATTATTATGGTTGATAGTTTGGTTATTATGATTATTATATAAATTATTATGGCAGTTACGTTTATTATGGTTTTTATGGCCATCATAATGGTTATTATGGTTTTTGCAGGTTTATTATGGTTATTATTATGTTTGTTATGATTATTATGTTTCTTAGTATGATTATGACGAATATTATCATAATCGCTAAGATTATTTTGGTGATTATGGCTATTACGATTACTATGGCTATAACAGCGGTTATTAAGGTTATTTCCATGATAATTCTGTTTAGTATTACGTTGTTATTATTATTAGAGTTAGTCTATCTATTACTATGACTGTTGCGTCTATTATGATTGTTGCTATGATTATTATGATTATTATTACGATTGTTATGATTGTTGTCCTTATTATGACGATTACTATAGAGTATACTCAATCCTCAATCCTCAATCCCCACTGCACAATCCTCAATCGTCAATTGTCACACCTCAACCTTCAATCCTCAACCCTTAATCCTCAATCCTCAATCCTCAATCCTCAATTTTCAATCCTCAATAGAATAACCTCAATTCTCAGTTTTCAATACTCAGTCCTCAATCTTGAATCGTCATTCCTCGATCCTCAATCTTCAACCCTCAATCCTCAATCCTCAGTCCACGACACTCAATCGTCAATCCTCAATCCTCGACCATCAATCCTCAGTCCTCAATCCTCAAGCCTAAATCCTCAACCCTCAGTTATCAACCCTCAATCCTCAATCATCAATTCTCAATCCTCAATTTCCAATCCTCAATTTTCAATCCTCAATAAAATATCCTCAATTCTCAGTTTTCAATACTCAGTCCTCAACCTTCAATCGTCAGTCCTCAATCCTCAATCTTCAAACCTCAATCCTCAATCCTCAGTCAACGACACTCAATCTTCAATCCTCAATCCTGAATCGTCAATCCTCAATCCTCAACCATCAATCCTCAATCCTCAATCCTCAATCCTCAATCCTCAATCTTCAAGACTCAATCCTCAATGCTCAATCCACGATCCTCTATCCTCAATCCTCAATCCTCAATCCTCAATCCTCAATCCTCAATCGTCAATTCTCAATCCTCAACCATCAATACTCAATTCTCAATCCCTAATCCTCAATCCTCTATCGTCAATCCTCAAACCTCATCCTTCAATCCTCAACCATTAATCCTCAATCCTCAATCCTCAATCCCCAATTTTCAAACAGCAATAGAATATCCTCAATTCTCAGTTTTCAATACTCATTCCTCAATCTTCAATCGTCAGTCCTCAATCCTCAATCTTGAAACCTCTATCCTCAATCCTCAGTCCTCGACACTCAGTCTTCAATCCTCTATCCTCAATTCTCCGTCCTCAATCCTCAACCCTCAATCCTCAATCCTCAAACCTCAATCTTCAGTCCTCAATCCCCAATCCTCAATCATCTATTATCAATTCTAAATCCGCAAGCTTCAATCCTGAATTTCCAATCCTCAATAGAATATCCTCAATTCTCAGTTTTCAATACTCAGTCCTCAATCTTCAATCGTCAGTCCTCATCCTCAATCTTTAACCCTCAATCCTCAATCCTCAATCCTCAATACTCAATCCTCGGCGCTCAATAAAAAATCCTCAATTCACAGTTTTCAATACTGAATCCTCAATCTACAATCTTCAAATCTCAGTTCCCAAACATCAATTCTCAACACTCTATCCTCAACACTCAGTCCACAATCTTCAATCAACAATCCTCAAACCTCAATCTTCAATCCTCAATCCTCAATCCTCAGTACTCAATCCTCAATCAACAATTCTCAATCCTCAATCTTCAATCCTCAATTTTCAAACCTCTATAGAATATCCTCAATTCTCAGTTTTCAATACTCAGTCCTCAGTCTTGAATCATCAGTCCTCAATCCTCAATCTTCAACACTCAATCCTCAATCCTCAGTCCACGACACTCAATCTTCAATCCTCAATACTCAATCGTCAATCCTCAATGCTCAACCATCAATCCTCAGTCCTCAATCCTCATTCCTCAGTCCTCAATCTTCATCCATCAATCATCAATCCTCAATCTTCAGTCCTGAATCCTCAATCCTCAATCCGCAATACTCAACCCTCAGTAATAAACTCGCAATCCTCAGTCCTCAATCCCATATCCTCAATCGTCAATCCTCAATCCTCAACCGCCAATCCTCAATACTCAATCCCCAATCCTCAATCCTCAATCGCCAATCCTCAAACATCAACCTACTATCCTCAACCCTTAATCCTCAATCCTCAATCCTCATTCCTCAATCTTCAACCCTCAATATTCAATGCTCAATCCTCAATTCACAACACTCAATCCTCATTTATCTGTACTCAATCCTCAATACTCAGTCCTCAATCCTCAACACTCAATCCTCGTCCCTCAGTACTCAATCTTCAGTCATCAATACTCAATCCTCAATCTTCAATTATCAATCCGCAACCATCAATCCGCAACCATCAATCCTCAATCCTCAATCCTCAATCCTCAATTCTCAGTTCTCAATAGAATACCCTTAATCCTCAGGTTTCAGTGCTCAATCCTCAATCTTCAATATTCAAATCTCAATCCTCAAACCTCAATCCTCAGTGATCAATCCGCAAACCTCAATCCTCAAACCTCAATCCTCAATCCTCAATACTCAGTCCACAAATTTCAATCCTCAATATTCAATGAGCAATCCTCAATTCACATCACTCAATCCTCAATTATCAGTACTCAATACTCAATCATCAATCCCCAATCCTCAATGTTCAATCCTCAATCCTCAACCATCAATCGTCATTCCTCAATCCTCAACACTCAAACCTCAATCCTCAATCCTCAATACAATATTCTCAATTCTCTGACTTGTTCCCTCAATCCTCAATCCTCAATCTTCAAATCGCCCATACTCGTACCTCAATCCTCAAACCTCAATGCACAATGCTCAATGCTCAATCTTCAATCTTCAACCCTCAATCCTCAATCCTCAATACTCAATTCTCAAACCTCAACTCTCAATCCTCAATCCTCAATCCTCAACCCTCAGTCCTCAATCGTCAATCCCCAATCCTCAACCCTCAATCTTCAACCATCAATCATCACACCTCAATCTTCAATCCTCAATCCTCAATCCTCAACCCTCAATCCTCCACCCTCAGTAATCAACCCTCAATCCTCAGTCCTCAATCCTCAATCATCAATTCTCAATCCTCAATCTTCAATCCTCAACACTCAATCCTCAATTCTCAATCCTCAATCCTCTAGACTCAATCCTCAGTCCTCAATACTCAATCCTCAATCCACAATACCCAATCGTCAGTCCTCAGACCCCAACCATCAATCTTCAACAATCAATCCTCAATCCTCAATCATCAACCCTCAATCCTCAACCCTCAGTAATCAACCCTCAATCCTCAGTCCTCAATCCTCAATACCCAATCCTCAATCCTCGATCGTCAATCCTCAAACCTCAACCTTCAATCCTCAACCCTTAATCCTCAATCCTCAATCCCCAAACCTCAATCCTCAATCCTCATTCCTCAAACTTCAATCCTCAATATTCAACGCTCAATCCTCAATTCACAACACTCAATCCACAACTATCAGTACACATTACACAATGCTCAATCCTGAATCCTCAATCTTCAATCCTCAATCCTCAACCATCAATCCTCAATCCTCAATCCTCTACCCTCAATCCTCAACCCTCTGTCCTCAGTCTTCAATACTCAATCCTCAATCCTCAATCTTCAATCCTCAATCTCCAATCCTCAATTCTCAACCCTCAACCCTCAGTAATCAACCCTCAATCCTCAATCGTCAATCCTTAATCATCAGTCCTCAATCGTCAATCCTCAACCCTCAATCCTCAATCCTCAACCCTCAATCCTCAATTCTCAGTCCTTAATCGTCAGTCCTCAATCCTCAATCCTCAACCCTCAAGCCTCAATCCTCAATCCTCAATCCTCAATCATCAATCCTCAATCCTCAATACTCAATCCTCAGTCCTCAGTCCTCAAGTCTCAATCCTCAATATCCATTTGTCAATCCTCAGTTCTCAAACCTCAATCCTCAACCCTTAGTCCTCAATACTCAATCCTCAATCCTCAATCCTCAATCCTCATTCCTCAAACTTCAATCCTCAATATTCAATGCTCAATCCTCAATTCACAACACTCAATCCTCAACTATCAGTACACAATACACAATGCTCAATCCTCAACCCTCAATCCTCAATCCTCAATCCTTAATCATCAGTCCTCAATCCTCAATCCTCAACCCTCAAGCCTCAATCCTCAATTCTCAAACCTCAATAAAAAATCCTCAATTCTCAGTTTTCAATACTCAATCCTCAATCTACAATCTTCAAATCTCAGTTCCCAAGCATCAATTCTGAACACTCTATCCTCAACACTCAGTCCTCAATCTTCAATGCTCAATCCTCAATTCACAACACTCAATCCTCAACCCTTAGCCGTCAGCCCTCAATCCTGAATCCTCAGTCCACAAGCCTCATTCCTCAATCCTCATTCCTCAGCCATCAATCCTCAATCCTGAATCCTCTATCCTCAATTCTCAAGCGTCAATAGAAAATCCACAGTTGTCTGTTTTCAATACTCAATCCTCAACCTTCAACCTTCAAATCTCAATTCTTAAACATCAGTCCTCAAAACTCAATCCTGAACACACAGTCCTCAATCTAAGATCTTCAAATCTCAATACAGAAACATCAATTCTCAACACTCAAACCTCAACCATCAATCCTCATTCCTCAATCCTCAAGACTCAATCCTAAATCCTCAATCCTCAATCCTCAATACAATATTCTCAATTCTCTGTCTTGTATACTCAATCCTCAATCCTCAATCTTCAAATCGCCATCCTCAAACCTCAATCCTCAGTGCTCAATCTTCAATTTTCAAAACTCAAACCTCAATCCTCAATACTCAATTCTCAAACCTCAGCTCTCAATCCTCAATCCTCAATCCTCAACCCTCAATGCTCAATCCTCAATGATCAATCATCAATCCTCAATCCTCAATACTCAATCCTCAGTCCTCAGTCCTCAAGTCTCAATCCTCAATATTCATTTGTCAATCCTCAGATCACAAACCTCAATCCTCAACCCTTAGTCCTCAATCCACAATCCTCAAACCTCAATCCTCAGTGCTCAATCATCAATCTTCAAACGTCAAACCTCAATCCTCAATACTCAATTCTCAAACCTCAACTCTCAATCCTCAATCCTCAATCCTCAACCCTCAATCCTCAATCCTCAATCCTCAAACCTCAATCCTCAGTGCTCAATCATCAATCTTCAAACGTCAAACCTCAATCCTCTATACTCAATTCTCAAACCTCAACTCTCAATCCTCAATCCTCAATCCTCAACCCTCAATCCTCAATCCTCAATCCTCAATCCTCAATCCTCAATCCTCAATCCTCAATCCTCAATCATCAATTCTCAGTCCTCAATCTTCAATCCTAGACACTCAAGCCTCAATGCTCAATCATCAATCCTCAATCCTCAATCCTCAATCCTCAATCCTCAATCCTCAACACTCAATCCACAATACTCAATCCTCAATCCCCAATCATCAATCCTCATGCCTCAAACCTCAGTCCTCAAACGTCAGTCCTCAAACCTCAATCCTCAATCCTCAATCCTCAATCCTCAATCGTCAGTCCTCAAACCTTAATCCACAATCCTAAACCATCAGTCCTCAAACCCCAAACCTCGATCCTGAATTCTCAGTCTCAAACCTCAATCGTCAATCCTCAATCATCAATCCTCAATCCTCAATCCTCAATCCTCAGTTTTCAATACTTGACACTCAATCTTCAATTTCCAAATCTCTGTTCACAGACATCAATCCTCATCACTCTGCTCTCAAAACTCAGTCCTCAATCTTCAATCATCAATCCTTAAACCTTAATCTTCAATCCTCAATCCTCAATCCCCAATCTTCAAGCCACAATCCTCAATACTCAATCCTCAACCCTCAGTCCCCAATCCTCTATCCTCAATGATCAACCCACAGTCGACAAACCTCAATCCTCAATATTCTGTGCTCAATCCTCAATTCTCAACGCACAATCCTCAACCCTCAGACATGAACTCTCAATCCTCAATCCTCAATCCTCGATATTCAATTCTCAATCCTCAACGGAATATCCTCAATTTTCAGTTTTCAATGCCCAATCCACAATGTTCAATCTTCAACTATCAATCCTCAAACATCAATCCTCAACACTCAATCCTCAACTCTCAGTCCACAAACTTCAATCCTCAATCCTCAACCGTCAATCTTCAATCCTCAATCTTCAATACTCAATCCTCAATCTTCAATCATCAATCCTCAATCCTCAACCCTCAGTCATCAATCCTCAATCCTCAATCTTCAATCCACAATCCACAATCCTCAATCCTCAATCCTCAATCCTCAATCCTCAATCGTCAGTCCTCAATCCTCAACCATCAATCCTCGATCCTCAATCCCCAATCCTCAATCCTCAATCGTCAATCCTCAAGCCTCAACCTTCAATCCTCAACCCTTAATCATGAATCCTCAATCCTCAATCCCCAATTTTCAATCCTCAATAGAATATCCTCAATTCTCAGTCTTCAATACTCAGTCCTCAATCTTCAATCGTCAGTCCTCAATCCTCAATCTTCAACCCTCAATCCTCAACCATCAATCCTCAATACTTAATCCTCAATCCTCAATCCTCAGTCCTCAATAGAAAATCCTCAATTCTCAGTCTTCAATACTCAACCCTCAATCTTCAATTTTCAAATCTCAGTTCACAGACATCAATGCTCAACACTCTGTCCTCAACACTCAGTCCACAATCTTCAATCATCAAACCTCAATTCTTAATCTTCAGTGCCCAATCCTCAGTCCTCAACCCTCAATCCTCAACCCTCTATACTCAATCCTCAATCCTCAATCTTCAATCCTCGACCAGCAGCCATCAATCCTAAATCCTCAATCCTCAATCCTCAATCCTCAAATCTCAATTCTCAATAGAATATACTCAATTCTCAGTCTCCTATACCCTGTCCTCAATCATCAATCCTCAATCCTCAATCCTCAACCATCAGTCCCCAATCCTCCATCCACAATGATCAGCCCACAGTCGACAAACCTCAATCCTCAATATTCTGTTCTCAATCCTCAATTCTCAATGCACAATCCTCAACCCTCAGACCTCAACACTCAATCCTCAATCCTCAATCCTCAATCTTCAATTCTCAGTCCTCAGTCATCAATTCTCAATCCTCAATCTTCAATCCACAATCCACAATCCTCAATCCTCAATCCTCAATCATCAATCCTCAATTCACAACACTCAATGCTCAACTATCAGTACACAATACTCAATGCTCAATCCTGAATCGTCAATCTTCAATCCTCAATGCTCAACCATCAATCCTCAATCCTCAATCCTCAATACTCAATCCTCAATTTTCAATCCGCAATAGAATATCCTCAATTCTCAGTTTTCAATACTCAGTCCTCAATCTTCAATCGTCATCCCTCAATCCTCAATCTTCAACCCTCAGTCCTCAATCCTCAGTCCACGACACTCAATCTTCAATCCTCAATCCTCAATCGGCAATCCTCAATACTCAACCATCAATCCTCAATCCTCAATCCTCAATCCTCAATCCTCAATCCTCAATAGAATATCCTCAATTCTCAGTTTTCAATACTCAGTGCTCAATCTTCAATCGTCAGTCCTCAATCCGCAATCTTAAACCCTCAATCCTCAATCCTCAGTCCACGACACTCAATCTTCAATCCTCAATCCTCAATCGGCAAATCCTCAATCCTCAATCCTCAATCCTCAATAGAATATCCTCAATTCTCAGTTTTCAATACTCAGTGCTCAATCTTCAATCGTCAGTCCTCAATCCGCAATCTTAAACCCTCAATCCTCAATCCTCAGTCCACGACACTCAATCTTCAATCCTCAATCCTCAATCGGTAATCCTCAATCCTCAACCATCAATCCTCAATCCTCAATCCTCAATCCTCAATCCTCAATCCTCAATCCTCAACCCTCAATCCTCAATCCTCAAACCTCAATCTTCAGTCCTCAATCCCCAATCCTCAATCATCTATTATCAATTCTAAATCCGCAAGCTTCAATCCTGAATTTCCAATCCTCAATAGAATATCCTCAATTCTCAGTTTTCAATACTCAGTCCTCAGTCTTCAATCGTCAGTCCTCATCCTCAATCTTTAACCCTCAACCCTCAATCCTCAATCCTCAATACTCAATCCTCGGCGCTCAATAAAAAATCCTCAATTCACAGTTTTCAATACTGAATCCTCAATCTACAATCTTCAAATCTCAGTTCCCAAACATCAATTCTCAACACTCTATCCTCAACACTCAGTCCACAATCTTCAATCAACAATCCTGAAACCTCAATCTTCAATCCTCAATCCTCAATCCTCAGTACTCAATCCTCAATCAACAATTCTCAATCCTCAATCTTCAATCCTGAATTTTCAAACCTCTATAGAATATCCTCAATTCTCAGTTTTCAATACTCAGTCCTCAGTCTTGAATCATCAGTCCTCAATCCTCAATCTTCAACACTCAATCCTCAATCCTCAGTCCACAACACTCAATCTTCAATCCTCAATACTCAATCGTCAATCCTCAATGCTCAACCATCAATCCTCAGTCCTCAATCCTCATTCCTCAGTCCTCAATCTTCATCCATCAATCATCAATCCTCAATCTTCAGTCCTGAATCCTCAATCCTCAATCCGCAATCCTCAACCCTCAGTAATAAACTCGCAATCCTCAGTCCTCAATCCCATATCCTCAATCGTCAATCCTCAATCCTCAACCGCCAATCCTCAATACTCAATCCCCAATCCTCAATCCTCAATCGCCAATCCTCAAACATCAACCTACTATCCTCAACCCTTAATCCTCAATCCTCAATCCTCATTCCTCAATCTTCAACCCTCAATATTCAATGCTCAATCCTCAATTCACAACACTCAATCCTCATTTATCTGTACTCAATCCTCAATACTCAGTCCTCAATCCTCAACACTCAATCCTCGTCCCTCAGTACTCAATCTTCAGTCATCAATACTCAATCCTCAATCTTCAATTATCAATCCGCAACCATCAATCCGCAACCATCAATCCTCAATCCTCAATCCTCAATCCTCAATTCTCAGTTCTCAATAGAATACCCTTAATCCTCAGGTTTCAGTGCTCAATCCTCAATCTTCAATATTCAAATCTCAATCCTCAAACCTCAATCCTCAGTGATCAATCCGCAAACCTCAATCCTCAAACCTTAATCCTCAATCCTCAATACTCAGTCCACAAATTTCAATCCTCAATATTCAATGAGCAATCCTCAATTCACATCACTCAATCCTCAATTATCAGTACTCAATACTCAATCATCAATCCCCAATCCTCAATGTTCAATCCTCAATCCTCAACCATCAATCGTCATTCCTCAATCCTCAACACTCAAACCTCAATCCTCAATCCTCAATACAATATTCTCAATTCTCTGACTTGTTCCCTCAATCCTCAATCCTCAATCTTCAAATCGCCCATACTCAGACCTCAATCCTCAAACCTCAATGCACAATGCTCAATGCTCAATCTTCAATCTTCAACCCTCAATCCTCAATCCTCAATACTCAATTCTCAAACCTCAACCCTCAATCCTCAATCCTCAATCCTCAACCCTCAATCCTCAATCGTCAATCCCCAATCCTCAACCCTCAATCTTCAACCATCAATCATCACACCTCAATCTTCAATCCTCAATCCTCAATCCTCAACCCTCAATCCTCCACCCTCAGTAATCAACCCTCAATCCTCAGTCCTCAATCCTCAATCATCAATTCTCAATCCTCAATCTTCAATCCTCAACACTCAATCCTCAATTCTCAATCCTCAATCCTCTAGACTCAATCCTCAGTCCTCAATACTCAATCCTCAATCCACAATACCCAATCGTCAGTCCTCAGACCCCAACCATCAATCTTCAACAATCAATCCTCAATCCTCAATCATCAACCCTCAATCCTCAACCCTCAGTAATCAACCCTCAATCCTCAGTCCTCAATCCTCAATCCCCAATCCTCAATCCTCGATCGTCAATCCTCAAACCTCAACCTTCAATCCTCAACCCTTAATCCTCAATCCTCAATCCCCAATCCTCAATCCTCAATCCTCATTCCTCAAACTTCAATCCTCAATATTCAACGCTCAATCCTCAATTCACAACACTCAATCCACAACTATCAGTACACATTACACAATGCTCAATCCTGAATCCTCAATCTTCAATCCTCAATCCTCAACCATCAATCCTCAATCCTCAATCCTCTACCCTCAATCCTCAACCCTCTGTCCTCAGTCTTCAATACTCAATCCTCAACCCTCAATCTTCAATCCTCAATCCCCAATCCTCAATTCTCAACCCTCAACCCTCAGTAATCAACCCTCAATCCTCAATCGTCAATCCTTAATCATCAGTCCTCAATCGTCAATCCTCAACACTCAATCCTCAATCCTCAACCCACAATCCTCAATCCTCAATCCTTAATCATCAGTCCTCAATCCTCAATCCTCAACCCTCAAGCCTCAACCCTCAATTCTCGACCCTCAATAAAAAATCCTCAATTCGCAGTTTTCAATACTCAATCCTCAATCTACAATCTTCAAATCTCAGTTCCCAAACATCAATTCTCAACTCTCTGTCCTCAATACTCAGTCCTCAATCTTCAATCGTCAATCCTCAATCCTCAATCCTCGATCACCAATCCTGAATTCTCATCCTTCAATCCTCAATCCGCAACCTGCAATCCTCAATTCTCAACACTCAATCCTCAAACCTCATCCTCAATCTTCAATCCTCAATCCTCAATACTCAATCCACAATCCCCAATCGTCAAACCTCAATCCTCAACAACCAATCCTCAATCCTCAATCCCTAATCCTCAATCCTCAATCGTCAATCCTCAAACCTCAACCTTCAATCCTCAACACTTAATCCTCAATCCTCAATCCTCAATCCTCAATTTTCAATTCCCAATAGAATAACCTCAATTCTCAGTTTTCAATACTCAGTCCTCAATCATCAATCGTCAGTCCTCAGTCTTCAATCCTCAATATTCAATGCTCAATACTCAACTCATAACACTCAATCCTCAATTATCTGTACTCAATCCTCAATACTCAATCCTGAATCCTCAACATTCATTCCTCAATCCTCAACCATCAATCATCAATCCTCAGTCGTCAATCCTCAATCCTCAATCTTCAATTATCAATCCGCTACCATCAATCCGCAACCATCAATCCTCAATCCTCAATCCTCAATCCTCATTCCTCAATTCTCAATACTTAATCCTCAATTCTCAATCCTCAGTCCTCAAAGCTCAATCCTCGATATTCAATGCTCAATCATCAATTCACTACACTCAATCCTCAACCCTTAGCCGTCAGCCCTCAATCCTGAATCCTCAGTCCACAAGCCTCAATCTTCAATCCTCATTCCTCAGCCATCAATCCTCAATCCTGAATCCTCTATCCTCAATTCTCAAGCGTCAATAGAAAATCCACAGTTGTCAGTTTTCAATACTTTATCCTCAATCTTCAACCTTCAAATCTCAATTCTTAACCATCAATCCTCAATCCTCAATCCTCTACTCTCAATTCTCAACCCTCTGTCATCAGTCTTCAATACTCAATCCTCAATCCTCAATCCTCAATCTTCAATCCTCAATCTCCAATCCTCAATTCTCAACCCTCAACACTCAGTAATCAACCCTCAATCCTCAATCGTCAATCCTTAATCATCAGTCCTCAATCGTCAATCCTCAACCCTCAATCCTCAATCCTCAACCCTCAATCCTCAATTCTCAGTCCTTAATCGTCAGTCCTCAATCCTCAATCCTCAACCCTCAAGCCTCAATCCTCAATCCTCAATCCTCAATCATCAATCCTCAATCCTCAATACTCAATCCTCAGTCCTCAGTCCTCAAGTCTCAATCCTCAATATCCATTTGTCAATCCTCAGTTCTCAAACCTCAATCCTCAACCCTTAGTCCTCAATACTCAATCCTCAATCCTCAATCCTCAATCCTCATTCCTCAAACTTCAATCTTCAATATTCAATGCTCAATCCTCAATTCACAACACTCAATCCTCAACTATCAGTACACAATACACAATGCTCAATCCTCAACCCTCAATCCTCAATCCTCAATCCTTAATCATCAGTCCTCAATCCTCAATCCTCAACCCTCAAGCCTCAATCCTCAATTCTCAACCCTCAATAAAAAATCCTCAATTCTCAGTTTTCAATACTTAACACTCAATCTTCAATTTCCAAATCTCTGTTCACAGACATCAATCCTCATCACTCTGCTCTCAAAACTCAGTCCTCAATCTTCAATCATCAATCCTTAAACCTTAATCTTCAATCCTCAATCCTCAATCCCCAATCTTCAAGCCACAATCCTCAATACTCAATCCTTAACCCTCAGTCCCCAATCCTCTATCCTCAATGGTCAACCCACAGTCGACAAACCTCAATCCTCAATATTCTGTGCTCAATCCTCAATTCTCAACGCACAATCCTCAACCCTCAGACCTGAACTCTCAATCCTCAATCCTCAATCCTCGATATTCAATTCTCAATCCTCAACGGAATATCCTCAATTTTCAGTTTTCAATGCCCAATCCACAATGTTCAATCTTCAACTATCAATCCTCAAACATCAATCCTCAACACTCAATCCTCAACTCTCAGTCCACAAACTTCAATCCTCAATCCTCAACCGTCAATCTTCAATCCTCAATCTTCAATACTCAATCCTCAACCTTCAATCATCAATCCTCAATCCTCAATCCTCAGTCATCAATTCTCAATCCTCAATCTTCAATCCACAATCCACAATCCTCAATCCTCAATCCTCAATCCTCAATCCTCAATTCACAACACTCAATGCTCAACTATCAGTACACAATACTCAATGCTCAATCCTGAATCGTCAATCTTCAATCCTCAATGCTCAACCATCAATCCTCAATCCTCAATCCTCAATACTCAATCCTCAATTTTCAATCCGCAATAGAATATCCTCAATTCTCAGTTTTCAATACTCAGTCCTCAATCTTCAATCGTCATCCCTCAATCCTCAATCTTCAACCCTCAGTCCTCAATCCTCAGTCCACGACACTCAATCTTCAATCCTCAATCCTCAATCGGCAATCCTCAATACTCAACCATCAATCCTCAATCCTCAATCCTCAATCCTCAATCCTCGATCACCAATCCTGAATTCTCATCCTTCAATCCTCAATCCGCAACCTGCAATCCTCAATTCTCAACACTCAATCCTCAAACCTCATCCTCAATCTTCAATCCTCAATCCTCAATACTCAATCCACAATCCCCAATCGTCAAACCTCAATCCTCAACAACCAATCCTCAATCCTCAATCCCTAATCCTCAATCCTCAATCGTCAATCCTCAAACCTCAACCTTCAATCCTCAACCCTTAATCCTCAATCCTCAATCCTCAATCCTCAATTTTCAATTCCCAATAGAATAACCTCAATTCTCAGTTTTCAATACTCAGTCCTCAATCATCAATCGTCAGTCCTCAGTCTTCAATCCTCAATATTCAATGCTCAATACTCAACTCATAACACTCAATCCTCAATTATCTGTACTCAATCCTCAATACTCAATCCTGAATCCTCAACATTCATTCCTCAATCCTCAACCATCAATCATCAATCCTCAGTCGTCAATCCTCAATCCTCAATCTTCAATTATCAATCCGCTACCATCAATCCGCAACCATCAATCCTCAATCCTCAATCCTCAATCCTCATTCCTCAATTCTCAATACTTAATCCTCAATTCTCAATCCTCAGTCCTCAAAGCTCAATCCTCGATATTCAATGCTCAATCATCAATTCACTACACTCAATCCTCAACCCTTAGCCGTCAGCCCTCAATCCTGAATCCTCAGTCCACAAGCCTCAATCTTCAATCCTCATTCCTCAGCCATCAATCCTCAATCCTGAATCCTCTATCCTCAATTCTCAAGCGTCAATAGAAAATCCACAGTTGTCAGTTTTCAATACTTTATCCTCAATCTTCAACCTTCAAATCTCAATTCTTAACCATCAATCCTCAATCCTCAATCCTCTACTCTCAATTCTCAACCCTCTGTCATCAGTCTTCAATACTCAATCCTCAATCCTCAATCCTCAATCTTCAATCCTCAATCTCCAATCCTCAATTCTCAACCCTCAACACTCAGTAATCAACCCTCAATCCTCAATCGTCAATCCTTAATCATCAGTCCTCAATCGTCAATCCTCAACCCTCAATCCTCAATCCTCAACCCTCAATCCTCAATTCTCAGTCCTTAATCGTCAGTCCTCAATCCTCAATCCTCAACCCTCAAGCCTCAATCCTCAATCCTCAATCCTCAATCATCAATCCTCAATCCTCAATACTCAATCCTCAGTCCTCAGTCCTCAAGTCTCAATCCTCAATATCCATTTGTCAATCCTCAGTTCTCAAACCTCAATCCTCAACCCTTAGTCCTCAATACTCAATCCTCAATCCTCAATCCTCAATCCTCATTCCTCAAACTTCAATCTTCAATATTCAATGCTCAATCCTCAATTCACAACACTCAATCCTCAACTATCAGTACACAATACACAATGCTCAATCCTCAACCCTCAATCCTCAATCCTCAATCCTTAATCATCAGTCCTCAATCCTCAATCCTCAACCCTCAAGCCTCAATCCTCAATTCTCAACCCTCAATAAAAAATCCTCAATTCTCAGTTTTCAATACTTAACACTCAATCTTCAATTTCCAAATCTCTGTTCACAGACATCAATCCTCATCACTCTGCTCTCAAAACTCAGTCCTCAATCTTCAATCATCAATCCTTAAACCTTAATCTTCAATCCTCAATCCTCAATCCCCAATCTTCAAGCCACAATCCTCAATACTCAATCCTCAACCCTCAGTCCCCAATCCTCTATCCTCAATGATCAACCCACAGTCGACAAACCTCAATCCTCAATATTCTGTGCTCAATCCTCAATTCTCAACGCACAATCCTCAACCCTCAGACCTGAACTCTCAATCCTCAATCCTCAATCCTCGATATTCAATTCTCAATCCTCAACGGAATATCCTCAATTTTCAGTTTTCAATGCCCAATCCACAATGTTCAATCTTCAACTATCAATCCTCAAACATCAATCCTCAACACTCAATCCTCAACTCTCAGTCCACAAACTTCAATCCTCAATCCTCAACCGTCAATCTTCAATCCTCAATCTTCAATACTCAATCCTCAACCTTCAATCATCAATCCTCAATCCTCAATCCTCAGTCATCAATTCTCAATCCTCAATCTTCAATCCACAATCCACAATCCTCAATCCTCAATCCTCAATCCTCAATCCTCAATTCACAACACTCAATGCTCAACTATCAGTACACAATACTCAATGCTCAATCCTGAATCGTCAATCTTCAATCCTCAATGCTCAACCATCAATCCTCAATCCTCAATCCTCAATACTCAATCCTCAATTTTCAATCCGCAATAGAATATCCTCAATTCTCAGTTTTCAATACTCAGTCCTCAATCTTCAATCGTCATCCCTCAATCCTCAATCTTCAACCCTCAGTCCTCAATCCTCAGTCCACGACACTCAATCTTCAATCCTCAATCCTCAATCGGCAATCCTCAATACTCAACCATCAATCCTCAATCCTCAATCCTCAATCCTCAATCCTCAATCCTCAATAGAATATCCTCAATTCTCAGTTTTAAATACTCAGTGCTCAATCTTCAATCGTCAGTCCTCAATCCGCAATCTTAAACCCTCAATCCTCAATCCTCAGTCCACGACTCTCAATCTTCAATCCTCAATCCTCAATCGGCAATCCTCAATACTCAATCCTCAATCCTCAATAGAATATCCTCAATTCTCAGTTTTCAATACTCAGTGCTCAATCTTCAATCGTCAGTCCTCAATCCGCAATCTTAAACCCTCAATCCTCAATCCTCAGTCCACGACACTCAATCTTCAATCCTCAATCCTCAATCGGCAATCCTCAATCCTCAACCATCAATCCACAATCCTCAAGCCTCAATCCTCAATATTCAATTGTCAATCCTCAATACTCAAACCTCCATCCTCAACCCTCAGTCCTCAATTCTCAATCCTCAATCCTCAATCCTCATTCCTCAAACTTCAATCCTCAATATTCAATGCTCAATCCTCAATTCACAACACTCAATCCTCAGCTATCAGTACACAATACTCAATGCTCAATCCTGAATCCCCAATCTTCCATCCTCAATCCTCAACCATCAATCCTCAATCCTCAATCCTGAATACTTAATCCTCAACCCTCTGTCCTGAGTCTTCAATACTCAATCCTCAATCCTCAATCTTCAACCCTCAATCCCCAATCCTCAATCCTCAATTATCAACCCTAAATCCTCAAACTTCAACCTCAATCCTCAATCTTGAAACATGAATACACAATTCTCAATCTTCAATCCTCAAACCTCAATCATCAACACTCAATCCTCAACCCTGAGTCCTCAATCCTCAATACTCATGCTTCAATCCTTTGTCCGCAATCGTCAATCCTCAATCCTCTATCCTCAATCCTCCGTCCTCAAACCTCAATCCTCAATCCTCAATCGTCAATCCTCAAACATCAACCTTCAATCTTCAACCGTTAATCCTCAATCCTCAATCCTCAATCCTCAATTTTCAATCCACAATAGAATATCCTCAATTCTCAGTTTTCAATACTCAGTCATCAATCTTCAATCGTCAGTCCTCTATCCTCAATCTTCAACCCTCAATCCTCAGTCCTCAGTCCACGACTCTCAATCATCTATCGTCAATACCCAACCGTCAATCCTTAATCCTCAACCCTCAATCTTCAGTCCTCAATCCCCAATCCGCAACCCTCAATTATCAATCCTAAATCCTCAAAAATCAACCTCAATCCTCAATCTTGGAACATGAACACACAATTCTCAATCCTCAATCCTCAAGCCTCAACCGTCAATCCTCAATCCTCAACCCTGAGTCCTCAATCCTCAATACTCATGCTTCAATCCTTTATCCGCAATCCTCAATCCTCAATCCTCAATCCTCATACTTCAACCTCAATACTCAAACATGAAACATGAATACACAATTCTCAATCTTCAATCCTCAAACCTCAATCGTCAATCGTCAATCCTCAACCCTGATTCCTCAATCCTCAATAATCAATCTTCAATCCTTTATCCGCAATCCTCAATCCTCATTCCTCAATCCTCAATCCTCAATCCTCAATCCTCCGTCCTCAAACCTCAATCATCAATCCTCAATTCTCAATCCTGAATCCTCAATCTTCAATCCTCAATCCCCAATCCTCAGTCCTCTGTCCTCAAGCCTCAATCCTCAATATTCAATTGTCAATCCTCAATTCTCAAACGTCAATCCTCAACCCTCCGTCCTCAATTCTCAATCCTCAATCCTCAATCCTCATTCCTCAGGCTTCAATCCTCGATATTCAATGCTCAATCCTCAATTCACAACACTCAATCCTCAACTATCAGTACACAATACTCAATGCTCAATGCTGAATCCTCAACCTTCAATCCTCAATCCTCAACCATCAATCCTCAATCCTCAACCATCAATCCTCAATCCTCAATCCTCAATACTCAATCCACAACCATCTGTCCTCAGTCTTCAACACTCAATCCTCAATCCTCAATCTTCAATCCTCAATCCCCAATCCTCAATCCTCAACCCTCAACCCTCAGTAATCAGCCTTCAATCTTCAGTCCTCAATCCCCAATCCTCAATCCTCAATTATCAACCCTAAATCCTCAAACTTCAATCTCAATCCTCAATCTTGAAACATGAATACACAATTCTCAATCTTCAATCCTCAAACCTCAATCGTCAATCCTCAATCCTCAACCCAGAGTACTCAATCCTCAATACTCAATCTTCAATCCTTTATCCGCAATCCTCAATCCTCAATCGTCAATCCTCAATCCTCAATCCTCAATCCTCCGTCCTGAAACCTCAATCCTCAATCCTCAATCCTCAATACCCGATCCTCAATATTCAGTCCTCAATCCCCAATCCTCAATCCTCAATTATCAATCCTAAATCCACAAACTTCAACCTCAATCCTCAATCTTGCAACATGAATACACAATTCTCAATCTTCAATCCTCAAACCTCAATCGTCAATCCTCAATCCTCAACCCTGAGTCCTCAATCCTCAATACTCAATCTTCATTCCTCTATTAGTAATCCTCTATACTCAGTCCTCAATCCTGAATCCTCAATCCTCAATCCTCCGTCCTCAAACCTCAATCCTCAATCCTCAAGCCTCAATAATCGATCCTCAATCCTCAGTCTTCAAGCCTCAACACTCAATATGCAATTGTCAGTCCTAAATTCACCGCACTCAACCCTCACCCTTCAGTCCGCAATCCTCAGTCCTCAATCTTCAATCATCAATCAGCAATACTCAATCTTCAATCCTCAATCCTCTATCCTCAATCCTCAATAATCAATCCTCAATCCTCAATCCTCAATCCTCAATCCTCAGTCCACAGTCCTCAAGCATTAATCCTCAATATTCAATTGTCAATCCTCAATTCTCAAACCTCAATCCTCAAACCTCAGTCCTCAATCCTCAATCCTCAATCCTCAATCCACAATCCTCATTCCTCAAACTTCAGTCCTCAATACTCAATGCTCAATCCTCAATTCACAACACTCAATGCTCAACTATCAGTACACAGTACTCAATGCTCAATCCTGAATCGTCAATCTTCAATCCTCAATCCTCAACCATCAATCCTCAATCCTCAATCCTCAATACTCAATCCTCAACCCTCTGTCCTCAGTCTTCAATCCTCAATCATCAATTCTCAAACCTCAATCCTCAATCCTCAATCCTCTATCCTCAATCCTCAATCCTCAATCCTCAATCCTCAATCCTCAATCGTCAATCCCCAATCCTCAATTATCAACCCTAAATCCTCAAACTTCAACCTCAATCCTCAATCTTGAGACATGAATACACAATTCTCAATCTTCAATCCTCAAACCTCAATCGTCAATACTCAATCCTCAACCCTGAGCCCTCAATCCTCGATACTCATCCTTCTATCCTTTATCCGCAACCCTCAATCCTCAATCCTCAATCCTCAATCCTCAATCCTCAATCCTCCGGCCTCAAACCTCAATCCTCAATCCTCAATACACAATACTCGATCCTCAATCTTCAGTACTCAATCGCCAATCCTGAATCCTCAATCGTCAATCCTCAAACCTCAACCTTCAATCCTCAACCCTTAATCCACAAACCTCAATCCTCAATCCTCAATTTTCAATCCGCAATATAATATCCTCAATTCTCAGTTTTCAATACTCAGTCCTCAATCTTCAATCGTCATTCCTCAATCCTCAATCTTCAACCCTCAATCCTCAATCCTCAGTCCACGACACTCAATCTTCAATCCTCAATCCTCAATCGGCAATCCTCACTCCTCAACCATCAATCCTCATTCCTCAGTCCTCAATCCTCAATAGAATATCCTCAATTCTCAGTTTTCAATACTCAGTGCTCAATCTTCAATCGTCAGTCCTCAATCCCCAATCTTAAACCCTCAACCCATAATCCTCAGTCCACGACACTCAATCTTCAATCCTCAATCCTCAATCGGCAATCCTCAATCCTCAACCATCAATCCTCAATCCTCAATCCTCAATCCTCAATCCTCAATCCTCAATCCTCAATTCTCAACCATCAATCCTCAAACCTCAATCCCCAATCCTCAAACATCAACCTTCAATCCTCAACCCTAAATCCTGAACCGTCAATGCTCAATCCTCAATTTTCAATCCTCAATAGAATATCCTCAATTCTCAGTTTTCAATACTCAGTCCTCAATCCTCAATCGTCAGTCCTCAATCCTCAATATTCAACCCTCAATACTCAATCCTCAGTCCACGACTCTCAGTCATCTATCCTCAATACCCAACCGTCAATCCTTAATCCTCAACCCTCAATCTTCAGTCCTCAATCCCCAATACGCAATCCTCAATTATCAATCCTCAATACTCAATCCTCAACCCTCTGTCCTCAGTCTTCAATCCTCAATCATCAATTCTCAATCCACAATCCTCAATGCTCAGTCCTCAGTCCTCAAGCCTCAATCCTCAATATTCAATTGTCAATCCTCAATTCTCAAACCTCAATCCTCAACCCTCAATCCTCTATCCTCAATCCTCAATCCTCAATCCTCAATCCTCAATCCTCAGTCGTCAATCCTCAATCCTCAATTATCAACCCTAAATCCTCAAACTTCAACCTCAATCCTCAATCTTGAGACATGAATACACAATTCTCAATCTTCAATCCTCAAACCTCAACCGTCAATCCTCAATCCTCAACCCTGAGTCCTCAATCCTCAATACTCAATCTTCAATCCTTTATCCGCAATCCTCAGTCCTCTGTCCTCAAGCCTCAATCCTCAATATTCAATTGTCAATCCTCAATACTCAAACCTCAATCCTCAACCCTCAGTCCTCAATTCTCAATCCTCAATCCTCAATCCTCATTCCTCAAACTTCAATCCTCAATATTCAATGCTCAATCCTCAATCCTCAATTCACAACACTCAATCCTCAGCTATCAGTACACAATACTCAATGCTCAATCCTGAATCCCCAATCTTCCATCCTCAATCCTCAACCATCAATCCTCAATCCTCAATCCCCAATACTTAATCCTCAACCCTCTGTCCTCAGTCTTCAATACTCAATCCTCAATCCTCAATCTTCAACCCTCAATCCCCAATCCTCAATCCTCAATTATCAACCCTAAATCCACAAACTTCAACCTCAATCCTCAATCTTGAAACATGAATACACAATTCTCAATCTTCAATCCTCACACCTCAATCATCAACACTCAATCCTCAACCCTGAGTCCTCAATCCTCAATACTCAATCTTCAATCCTTTATCCGCAATCCTCAGTCCTCTGTCCTCAAGCCTCAATCCTCAATATTCAATTGTCAATCCTCAATACTCAAACCTCTATCCTCAACCCTCAGTCCTCAATTCTCAATCCTCAATCGTCAATCCTCATTCCTCAAACTTCAATTTTCAATATTCAAGGCTCAATCCTCAATCCTCAATTCACAACACTCAATCCTCAATCCTCAATCCTCAATCCTCAATCGTCAATCCTCAATCCTCAATTATCAACCCTAAATCCTCAAACTTCAACCTCAATCCTCAATCTTGAGACATGAATACACAATTCTCAATCTTCAATCCTCAACCCTCAATCGTCAATACTCAATCCTCAACCCTGTGTCCTCAATCCTCAATACTCATTCTTCAATCCTTTATCCGCAACCCTCAATCCTCAATCCTCAATCCTCAATCCTCAATCCTCAATCCTCCGGCCTCAAACCTCAATCCTCAATCCTCAATACTCAATACTCGATCCTCAATCTTCAGTACTCAATCCCCAATCCTCAATCCTCAATCGTCAATCCTCAAACCTCAACCTTCAATCCTCAACCCTTAATCCACAAACCTCAATCCTCAATCCTCAATTTTCAATCCGCAATATAATATCCTCAATTCGCAGTTTTCAATACTCAGTCCTCAATCTTCAATAGTAATCCCTCAATCCTCAATCTTCAACCCTCAATCCTCAATCCTCAGTCTACGACACTCAATCTTCAATCCTCAATCCTCAATCGGCAATCCTCACTCCTCAACCATCAATCCTCAATCCTCAATCCTCAATCCTCAATCCTCAATAGAATATCCTCAATTCTCAGTTTTCAATACTCAGTGCTCAATCTTCAATCGTCAGTCCTCAATCCCCAATCTTAAACCATCAACCCTCAATCCTCAGTCCACGACACTCAATCTTCAATCCTCAATCCTCAATCGGCAATCCTCAATCCTCAACCATCAATCCTCAATCCTCAATCCTCAATCCTCAATCCTCAATCCTCAATCCTCAATTCTCAACCATCAGTCCTCAAACCTCAATCCCCAATCCTCAAACATCAACCTTCAATCCTCAACCCTAAATCCTGAACCGTCAATGCTCCATCCTCAATTTTCAATCCTCAATAGAATATCCTCAATTCTCAGTTTTCAATACTCAGTCCTCAATCTTCAATCGTCAGTCCTCAATCCTCAATATTCAACCCTCAATACTCAATCCTCAGTCCACGACTCTCAGTCATCTATCCTCAATACCCAACCGTCAATCCTTAATCCTCAACCCTCAATCTTCAGTCCTCAATCCCCAATACGCAATCCTCAATTATCAATCCTAAATCCTCAAACATCCACCTCAATCCCCAATCTTGGAACATGAATACACAATTCTGAATCTTCAATCCTCAAGCCTCAACCGTCAATCCTCAATCCTCAACCCTGTGTCCTCAATCCTCAATACTCAATCTTCAATCCTTTATCGGCAATCCTCAGTCCTCTGTCCTCAAGCCTCAATCCTCAATATTCAATTGTCAATCCTCAATACTCAAACCTCAATCCTCAACCCTCAGTCCTCAATTCTCAATCCTCAATCCTCATTCCTCATTCCTCAAACTTCAATCCTCAATATTCAATGCTCAATCCTCAATCCTCAACCATCAATCCTCAATCCTCAATCCTCAATACTCAATCCACAACCATCTGTCCTAAGTCTTCAACACTCAATCCTCAATCCTCAATCTTCAATCCTCAATCCCCAATCCTCAATCCTCAACCCTCAACCCTCAGTAATCAGCCTTCAATCTTCAGTCCTCAATCCCCAATCCTCAATCCTCAATTATCAACCCTAAATCCTCAAACTTCAACCTCAATCCTCAATCTTGAAACATGAATACACAATTCTCAATCTTCAATCCTCAAATCTCAATCGTCAATCCTCAATCCTCAACCCTGAGTACTCAATCCTCAATACTCAATCTTCAATCCTTTATCCGCAATCCTCAATCCTCAATCGTCAATCCTCAATCCTCAATCCTCAATCCTCCGTCCTGAAATCTCAATCCTCAATCCTCAATCCTCAATACCCGTTCCTCAATATTCAGTCCTCAATCCCCAATCCTCAATCCTCAATTATCAATCCTAAATCCACAAACTTCAACCTCAATCCTCAATCTTGCAACATGAATACACAATTCTCAATCTTCAATCCTCAAACCTCAATCGTCAATCCTCAATCCTCAACCCTGAGTCCTCAATCCTCAATACTCAATCTTCATTCCTCTATCCGCAATCCTCTATACTCAGTCCTCAATCCTGAATCCTCAATCCTCAATCCTCCGTCCTCAAACCTCAATCCTCAATCCTCAAGCCTCAATAATCGATCCTCAATCCTCAGTCTTCAAGCCTCAACACTCAATATGCAATTGTCAGTCCTAAATTCTCAAAACTCAATCCTCAAACTTGAACCTCAATCCTCAATCTTGAAATATGAATACACAATTCTCAATCTTCAATCCTCAAACCTCAATCGTCAATACTCAATCCTCAACCCTGAGTCCTCAATCCTCAATCCTCCGTCCTCAAACCTCAATCCTCAATCCTCAAGCCTCAATACTCGATCCTCAATCCTCAGTCCTCAAGATTCAACACTCAATATGCAATTGTCAATCATAAATTCACAGCACTCAATCCTCACCCTACAGTCCGCAATCCTCAGTCCTCAATCTTCAATCATTAATCATCAATCCTCAATCTTCAATCCTGAATCCTCAATCCTCAGTCGTCAATCCTCAATACTCATCCATCTATCCTCAATCATCAATCCTGAATTCTCAGTCGTCAATTCTCAATCCTCAATGGAAAATACTCAATTCTCAGCTTTGAATACTCAATCCTCCACCTTCAATCTTCAAATCTCAGTTCCCAAACATCAATTCTCAACACTCTATCCTCAACACTCAGTCCACAATCTTCAATCATCAAATCTCAGTCCCCAAACATCAATTCTCAATACTCTATCCTCAACACTCAGTCCTCAATCTTGAATCAAAAATCCTCAAACCTCAATCTTCCATCTTCAATCCTTAGTCCTCAATCCTCAATCATCACTCCTCAATTTTCAATCATCAATAGAATATCCTATACTCTCAGTTTTCAATACTCAGTCCTCAATCTTCAATCGTCAGTCCTCAATCCTCAATATTCAACCCTCAATACTCAATCCTCAGTCCACGACTCTCAGTCATCTATCCTCAATACCCAACCGTCAATCCTTAATCCTCAACCCTCAATCTTCAGTCCTCAATCCCCAATACGCAATCCTCAATTATCAATCCTAAATCCTCAAACATCAACCTCAATCCTCAATCTTGGAACATGAATACACAATTCTCAATCTTCAATCCTCAAGCCTCAACCGTCAATCCTCAATCCTCAACCCTGTGTCCTCAATTCTCAATACTCAATCTTCATTCCTCTATCCGCAATCCTCTATACTCAGTCCTCAATCCTGAATCCTCAATCCTCAATCCTCCGTCCTCAAACCTCAATCCTCAATCCTCAAGCCTCAATAATCGATCCTCAATCCTCAGTCTTCAAGCCTCAACACTCAATATGCAATTGTCAGTACTAAATTCACAGCACTCAACCCTCACCCTTCAGTCCGCAATCCTCAGTCCTCAATCTTCAATCATCAATCATCAATACTCAATCTTCAATCCTCAATCCTCTATCCTCAATCCTCAATAATCAATCCTCAATCCTCAATCCTCAATCCTCAGTCCACAGTCCTCAAGCCTCAATCCTCAATATTCAATTGTCAATCCTCAATTCTCAAACCTCAATCCTCAAACCTCAACCGTCAATCCTCAATCCTCAACCCTGAGTCCTCAATCCTCAATACTCAATCTTCAATCCTTTATCCGCAATCCTCAGTCCTCTGTCCTCAAGCCTCAATCCTCAATCCTCAATCGTCAATCCTCAAACATCAACCTTCAATCCTCAATACTCAGTCCACGACTCTCAATCATCTATCCTCAATACCCAACCGTCAATCCTTAATCCTCAACACTCAACCTTCAGTCCTCAATCCCCAATCCGCAATCCTCAATTATCAATCCTAAATCCTCAAACATCAACCTCAATCCTCAATCTTGGAACATGAATACACAATTCTCAATCCTCAATCCTCAAGCCTCAACCGTCAATCCTCAATCCTCAACCCTGAGTCCTCAATCCTCAATACTCATGCTTCAATCCTTTATCCGCAATCCTCAATCCTCAATCCTCAATCCTCATACTTCAACCTCAATACTCAAACATGAAACATGAATACACAATTCTCAATCTTCAATCCTCAAACCTCAATCGTCAATCGTCAATCCTCAACCCTGATTCCTCAATCCTCAATAATCAATCTTCAATCCTTAATCCGCAATCCTCAATCCCCATTCCTCAATCCTCTATCCTCAATCCTCAATCCTCCGTCCTCAAACCTCAATCATCAATCCTCAATTCTCAATCCTGAATCCTCAATCTTCAATCCTCAATCCCCAATCCTCAGTCCTCTGTCCTCAAGCCTCAATCCTCAATATTCAATTGTCAATCCTCAATTCTCAAACCTCAATCCTCAACCCTCCGTCCTCAATTCTCAATCCTCAATCCTCAATCCTCATTCCTCAGGCTTCAATCCTCGATATTCAATGCTCAATCCTCAATTCACAACACTCAATCCT
Source organism: Calliopsis andreniformis (assembly GCF_051401765.1). Taxonomy (NCBI): domain Eukaryota; kingdom Metazoa; phylum Arthropoda; class Insecta; order Hymenoptera; family Andrenidae; genus Calliopsis; species Calliopsis andreniformis. Next base: position 1,284,795 of record NW_027480523.1, read on the forward strand.
CAGCTATCAGTACACAATGCTCAATGCTCAATCCAGAATCCTCAACCTTCAATCCTCAATCCTCAACTATCAATCCTCAATCCTCAATCCTCAATACTCAATCCTCAACCCTCTGTCCTCAGTCTTCAATACTTAATCCTCAATCCTCAATCTTCAATCCTCAATACCCAATCCTCAATCCTCAACCCTCAAACCTCAGTAATCAGCCCTCAATCTTCAGTCCTCAATCCCCAATCGTCAATCCTCAATTATCAACCCTAAATCCTCAAACTTCAACCTCAATCCTCAATCTTGAAACATGAATACACAATTCTCAATCTTGAATCCTCAAACCTCAATCGTCAATACTCAATCCTCAACCATGATTCCTCAATCCTCAATAATCAATCTTCAATCCTTTATCCCCAATCCTCAATCCTCATTCCTCAATCCTCAATCCTCAATCCTCAATCCTCCGTCCTCACACCTCAATCATCAATCCTCAATTCTGAATCCTCAATCCTCAATCTTCAATCCTCAATCCCCAATCCTCGGTCCTCTGTCCTCAAGCCTCAATCCTCAATATTCAATTGTCAATCCTCAATTCTCAAAACTCAATCCTCAAACTTCAACCTCAATCCTCAATCTTGAAATATGAATACACAATTCTCAATCTTCAATCCTCAAACCTCAATCGTCAATACTCAATCCTCAACCCTGAGTCCTCAATCCTCAATCCTCCGTCCTCAAACCTCAATCCTCAATCCTCAAGCCTCAATACTCGATCCTCAATCCTCAGTCCTCAAGATTCAACACTCAATATGCAATTGTCAATCATAAATTCACAGCACTCAATCCTCACCCTACAGTCCGCAATCCTCAGTCCTCAATCTTCAATCATTAATCATCAATCCTCAATCTTCAATCCTGAATCCTCAATCCTCAGTCGTCAATCCTCAATACTCATCCATCTATCCTCAATCATCAATCCTGAATTCTCAATCGTCAATTCTCAATCCTCAATGGAAAATACTCAATTCTCAGTTTTGAATACTCAATCCTCCACCTTCAATCTTCAAATCTCAGTTCCCAAACATCAATTCTCAACACTCTATCCTCAACACTCAGTCCACAATCTTCAATCATCAAATCTCAGTCCCCAAACATCAATTCTCAATACTCTATCCTCAACACTCAGTCCTCAATCTTGAATCAAAAATCCTCAAACCTCAATCTTCCATCTTCAATCCTTAGTCCTCAATCCTCAATCATCACTCCTCAATTTTCAATCATCAATAGAATATCCTATACTCTCAGTTTTCAATACTCAGTCCTCAATCTTCAATCGTCAGTCCTCAATCCTCAATCTTCAACCCTCAATCCTCAATCCTCAGTCCACGACACTCAATCTTCAATCCTCAATCCTCAATCGGCAATCCTCAATCCTCAACCATCAATCCTCAATCCTCAATCCTCAATCCTCAATCCTCAATACCAAATCCTCAATCCTCAATCCTAAATCGTCAGTCATCAATCCTCAACCATCAATCCTCAATCCTCAATCCCCAATCCTCAATCCTCAATCGTCATTCCTCAAACATCAACTTTCAATCCTCAACCCTTAATCCTCAATCCTCAATCCTCAATCCTCAATTTTCGATCCTCAATAGAATATCCTCGATTCTCAGTTTTCAATACTCAGTCCACAATCTTCAATCGTCAGTCCTCAATCCTCAATCTTCAACCCTCAATCCTCAATCCTCAGTCCACCCCTCTCAATCTTCAATCATCAATACTCAACCGTCAATTCTTAATCCTCAATCCTCAATCTTCAATCCTCAAACCTCAATCGTCAATCCTCAATCCTCAACCCTGATTCCTCAATCCTCAATAATCAATCCTCAATCCTCAATACTCAATCCCCAAAATTCAATTGTCAATCCTCAATACTCAAACCTCAGTCCTCAATCCTCAATTATCAAACCCCAAAATTCAATTGTCAATCCTCAATTCTCAAACATCAGTCCTCAATCCTCCACCCTCAATTCACAAACCTCAATCTTCAACATCAATCCTCAACCCTCAACCTTCAATCCTCAATCCTCAACGCTCAATCCTCAACCCACTGTCTCAACCATCAATTCTCAATCCTCAATACTCAATCCTCAATCCTCAGTAGAATATCCTCAATTCTCTGTTTTCAATACTCAATCCACAATTTTCAATCTTAAAACATCAACCCTCAAACATCAATTCTCAGCACTCGAACCTCATCCCACAGTCCTCAATATTCAATCCTCAATGCTCAATCCTCAATCTTCAATCTTAAATCATCAACCGTCAATCCTCAATCCTCAATCCTCAATCCTCAATCCCCAATCCTCAATCCTCAGTACACTAGCCTCAATCCTCAATATTCAATTATCAATCCTCAATTCTCAATCCTCAATCCTCAATCCTCAGTCCTCACTCCTGAATCCTCAACCCTCAATCCGCAATCCTCAATCATCAGTCGTCAATCCTCAATACTCATCCATCTATCCTCAATCCTCAATCCTCAATTCTCAATCGTCAATTCTCAATCCTCAATGGAAAATACTCAATTCTCAGTTTTCAATACTCAATCCTCAACCTTCAATCTTCAAATCTCAGTTCCCAAACATCAATTCTCAACACTCAGTCCTCAATCCTCAATCCTCAATCCTCAATCCTCAATTCTCAACCATCAATCCTCAAACCTCAATCCCCAATCCTCAAGCATCAACCTTCAATCCTCAACCCTAAATCCTGAACCGTCAATGCTCAATCCTCAATTTTCAATCCTCAATAGAATATCCTCAATTCTCAGTTTTCAATACTCAGTCCTCAATCTTCAATCGTCAGTCCTCAATCCTCAATATTCAACCCTCAATACTCAATCCTCAGTCCACGACTCTCAGTCATCTATCCTCAATACCCAACCGTCAATCCTTAATCCTCAACCCTCAATCTTCAGTACTCAATCCCCAATACGCAATCCTCAATTATCAATCCTAAATCCTCAAACATCAACCTCAATCCTCAATCTTGGAACATGAATACACAATTCTCAATCTTCAATCCTCAAGCCTCAACCGTCAATCCTCAATCCTCAACCCTGTGTCCTCAATCCTCAATACTCAATCTTCATTCCTCTATCCGCAATCCTCTATACTCAGTCCTCAATCCTGAATCCTCAATCCTCAATCCTCCGTCCTCAAACCTCAATCCTCAATCCTCAAGCCTCAATAATCGATCCTCAATCCTCAGTCTTCAAGCCTCAACACTCAATATGCAATTGTCAGTACTAAATTCACAGCACTCAACCCTCACCCTTCAGTCCGCAATCCCCAGTCCTCAGTCTTCAATCATCAATCATCAATACTCAATCTTCAATCCTCAATCCTCTATCCTCAATCCTCAATAATCAATCCTCAATCCTCAATCCTCAATCCTCAGTCCACAGTCCTCAAGCCTCAATCCTCAATATTCAATTGTCAATCCTCAATTCTCAAACCTCAATCCTCAAACCTCAGTCCTCAATCCTCAATCCTCAATCCTCAATCCACAATCCTCATTCCTCAAACTTCAGTCCTCAATACTCAATGCTCAATCCTCAATTCACAACACTCAATGCTCAACTATCAGTACACAATACTCAATGCTCAATCCTGAATCGTCAATCTTCAATCCTCAATCCTCAACCATCAATCCTCAATCCTCAATCCTCAATACTCAATCCTCAACACTCTGTCCTCAGTCTCCAATCCTCAATCATCAATTCTCAATCCACAATCCTCAATCCTCAGTCCTCAGTCCTCAAGCCTCAATCCTCAATATTCAATTGTCAATCCTCAATTCTCAAATCTCAATCCTCAACCCTCTATCCTCTATCCTCAATCCTCAATCCTCAATCCTCAATCCTCAATCCTCAATCCTCAATTATCAACCCTAAATCCTCAAACTTCAACCTCAATCCTCAATCTTGAGACATGAATACACAATTCTCAATCTTCAATCCTCAAACCTCAACCGTCAATCCTCAATCCTCAACCCTGAGTCCTCAATCCTCAATACTCAATCTTCAATCCTTTATCCGCAATCCTCAGTCCTCTGTCCTCAAGCCTCAATCCTCAATCCTCAATCGTCAATCCTCAAACATCAACCTTCAATCCTCAATACTCAGTCCACGACTCTCAATCATCTATCCTCAATACCCAACCGTCAATTCTTAATCCTCAACCCTCAACCTTCAGTCCTCAATCCCCAATCCGCAATCCTCATTTATCAATCCTAAATCCTCAAACATCAACCTCAATCCTCAATCTTGGAACATGAATACACAATTCTCAATCCTCAATCCTCAAGCCTCAACCGTCAATCCTCAATCCTCAACCCTGAGTCCTCATTCCTCAATACTCATGCTTCAATCCTTTATCCGCAATCCTCAATCCTCAATCCTCAATCCTCATACTTCAACCTCAATACTCGAACATGAAACATGAATACACAATTCTCAATCTTCAATCCTCAAACCTCAATCGTCAATCGTCAATCCTCAATCCTCAGTCCACGACACTCCATTTCAGTCCTCAATCCTCAATCGGCAATCCTCAATCCTCAACCATCAATCCTCAATCCTCAATCCTCAATCCCCAATCCTCAATCCTCAATCGTCAATCCTCAATCCTCAACCCTGAGTCCTCATTCCTCAATACTCATGCTTCAATCCTTAATCCGCAATCCTCAATCCCCATTCCTCAATCCTCTATCCTCAATCCTCAATCCTCCGTCCTCAAACCTCAATCATCAATCCTCAATCCTCAATCCTCATTCCTCAGGCTTCAATCCTCGATATTCAATGCTCAATCCTCAATTCACAACACTCAATCCTCAGCTATCAGTACACAATACTCAATGCTCAATCCAGAATCCTCAACCTTCAATCCTCAATCCTCAACTATCAATCCTCAATCCTCAATCCTCAATACTCAATCCTCAACCCTCTGTCCTCAGTCTTCAATACTTAATCCTCAATCCTCAATCTTCAATCCTCAATACCCAATCCTCAATCCTCAACCCTCAACCCTCAGTAATCAGCCCTCAATCTTCAGTCCTCAATCCCCAATCGTCAATCCTCAATTATCAACCCTAAATCCTCAAACTTCAACCTCAATCCTCATTCTTGAAACATGAATACACGATTCTCAATCTTGAATCCTCAAACCTCAATCGTCAATACTCAATCCTCAACCCTGAGTCCTCAATCCTCAATACTCATCCTTCAATCCTTTACCCGCAATCCTCAATCCTCAATCCACGATCCTCAATCCTCAATCCTAAATCCTCCGTCCTCAAACCTCAGTCCTCAGTCCTCAATCCTCAATACTCGATTCTCAATATTCAGTCCTCAATCCCCAATCCTCAATCCTCAATTATCAATCCCAAATCCTCAAACTTCAACCTCAATCCTCAACCTTGAAGCATGAATACACAATTCTCAATCTTCAATCCTCAAACCTCAATCTTCAATCCTCAATCCTCAACCCTGAGTCCTCAATCCTCAGTCCTCAATGTTCAATCATCAATCATCAAACCTCAATCTTCAATCCTGAATCCACAATCCTCAATCCGCAATCCTCAATCCTCAGTCGTCAATCCTCAATACTCATCTATCTATCCTCAATCCGCAATCATCAATTCTCAATCGTCAATTCACAATCCTCAATGGAAAATACTCAATTCTCAGTTTTCAATACTCAATCCTCAACCTTCAATCTTCAAATCTCAGTTCCCAAACATCAATTCTAAACACTCTAACCTCAACACTCAGTCCTCAACCTTCAATCATCAAATCTCACTTCCCAAACATCAATTCTCAATACTCTATCCTCTACACTCAATCCTCAATCTTCAATCAACAATCCTCAAACATCAATCTTCAATCTTCAATCCTCGACCCTCAATCCTCAATCCTCAATTCTCGATCCTCAATCCTCAATCCTCAATTCTCAAACCTCAATCCTCAACCCTCATTCCTCAGTCCTCAAACCTCAATCTTCAGTCCTCAATCCCAATTGTCAATCCTCAATTATCAATCCTAAATCCTCAAGCTTCAACCTCAATCCTCAATCTTGAAACATGAATACACAATTCTCAATCTTCAATCCTCAAACCACAATCGTCAATCCTCAATCCTCAACCCTGAGTCCTCAATCCTCAATACTCAACATTCAATCCTTTATCCGCAATCATCAATCCTCAATCCTCAATCCTCAATCCTGAATCCTCAATCTTCCGTCCTCAAAACTCAATCCTCAATCCCCAATCCTCAATCCTCAATCGTCAATCCTCAAACCTCAACCTTCATTCCTCAACACTTAATCCTCAATCCTCAATCCTCAATCCTCAATTTTGAATCCTCAACAGAATATCCTCAATTCACTGTTTTCAATACTCTGTCCTCAATCTTAAATCGCCAGTCCTCAATACCTCAATCTTCAACCCTCAATCCTCAATCCTCAGTCCACGACACTCCATTTCAGTCCTCAATCCTCAATCGGCAATCCTCAATCCTCAACCATCAATCCTCAATCCTCAATCCTCAATCCCCAATCCTCAATCCTCAATCGTCAATCCTCAATCCTCAATCCTCAATCCTCAATCCTCAATCCTCAATCCTCAATCGTCAATCCTCAATGCTCAACCATCAATCCTCAAACCTCAATCCCCAATCCTCAATTCTCAATCCTCAATCCTCAATCCTCAATCGTCAATACTCAATCCTCAACCATCAATCCTCAATCCTCAATCCCCAATCCTCAATCCTCAATCGTCAATCCTCAAACCTCAAACTTCAATCCTCAACACTTAATCCTCAATCCTCAATCCTCAATGCTCAATTTTGAATCCTCAGCAGAATATCCTCAATTCACTGTTTTCAATACTCATTCCTCAATCTTCAATCGTCAGTCCTCAATACCTCAGTCTTCAACCCTCAATCCTCAATCCTCTGTCCACGACACTCAATCTTCAATCCTCAATCCTCAATCGGCAATCCTCAATCCTCAACCATCAATCCTCAATCCTCAATCCTCAATCCTCAATCCTCAATACCAAATCCTCAATCCTCAATCCTAAATCGTCAGTCATCAATCCTCAACCATCAATCCTCAATCCTCAATCCCCAATCCCCAATCCTCAATCGTCATTCCTCAAACATCAACTTTCAATCCTCAACCCTTAATCCTCAATCCTCAATCCTCAATCCTCAATTTTCGATCCTCAATAGAATATCCTCAATACTGAGTTTTCAATACTCAGTCCACAATCTTCAATCGTCAGTCCTCAATCCTCAATCTTCAACCCTCAATCCTCAGTCCACCCCTCTCAATCTTCAATCATCAATACTCAACCGTCAATTCTTAATCCTCAATCCTCAATCTTCAATCCTCAAACCTCAATCGTCAATCCTCAATCCTCAACCCTGATTCCTCAATCCTCAATAATCAATCCTCAATCCTCAATACTCAATCCCCAAAATTCAATTGTCAATCCTCAATACTCAAACCTCAGTCCTCAATCCTCAATTATCAAACCCCAAAATTCAATTGTCAATCCTCAATTCTCAAACATCAGTCCTCAATCCTCCACCCTCAATTCTCAAACCTCAATCTTCAACATCAATCCTCAACCCTCAACCTTCAATCCTCAATCCTCAACGCTCAATCCTCAACCCACTGTCTCAACCATCAATTCTCAATCCTCAATACTCAATCCTCAATCCTCAGTAAAATATCCTCAATTCTCTGTTTTCAATACTCAATCCACAATTTTCAATCTTAAAACATCAACCCTCAAACATCAATTCTCAGCACTCGAACCTCATCCCACAGTCCTCAATATTCAATCCTCAATGCTCAATCCTCCATCTTCAATCTTAAATCATCAACCGTCAATCCTCAATCCTCAATCCTCAATCCTCAATCCCCAATCCTCAATCCTCAGTACACTAGCCCCAATCCTCAATATTCAATTATCAATCCTCAACTCTCAATCCTCAATCCTCAACCCTCAGTCCTCACTCCTGAATCCTCAACCCTCAATCCGCAATCCACAATCATCAGTCGTCAATCCTCAATACTCATCCATCTATCCTCAATCCTCAATCCTCAATTCTCAATCGTCAATTCTCAAGCCTCAATGGAAAATACTCAATTCTCAGATTTCAATACTCAATCCTCAACCTTCAATCTTCAAATCTCAGTTCCCAAACATCAATTCTCAACACTCAGTCCTCAATCTTCAATCATCAAATCTCAGTTTCCAAACATCAATTCTCAATACTCTATCCTGAACACTCAGTCCTCAATCTTCAATCAACAATCCTGAATTTTCAATCCTCAATAGAATATACTCAATTCTCAGTTTTCAATACTGAGTCCTCAATCTTCAATCGTCAGTGCTCAATCCTCAATCTTCAACCCTCAATCCTCAATCCACAGTCCACGACACTCAATCTTCAATCCTCAATCCTCAATCGGCAATCCTCAATCCTCAACCATCAATCCTCAATCCTCAATCCTCAATCCTCAATCCTCAATCCTCAATCCTCAATTCTCAACCATCAATCCTCAAACCTCAATCCCCAATCCTCAAACATCAACCTTCAATCCTCAACCCTAAATCCTGAACCGTCAATGCTCAATCCTCAATTTTCAGTCCTCAATAGAATATCCTCAATTCTCAGTTTTCAATACTCAGTCCTCAATCTTCAATCGTCAGTCCCCAATCCTCAATATCCAACCCTCAATACTCAATCCTCAGTCCACGACTCTCAGTCATCTATCCTCAATACCCAACCGTCAATCCTTAATCCTCAACCCTCAATCTTCAGTCCTCAATCCCCAATACGCAATCCTCAATTATCAATCCTAAATCCTCAAACATCAACCTCAATCCTCAATCTTGGAACATGAATACACAATTCTCAATCTTCAATCCTCAATCATCAACTCTCAATCCTCAATCCTCAATCCTCAACACTCAATCCTCAATTCTCAATCCTCAATCCTCTCTCCTCAATCCTCAATCCTCAATCCTCAATCCACAATCCTCAATCCTCAATCCTCAATCCTCAGTCCTCAGTCCTCAAGCCTCAATCCTCAATATTCAATTGTCAATCCTCAATTCTCAAACCTCAATCCTCAACCCTCAGTCCTCAATCCTCAATCCTCAAACTTCAATCATCAATCATCAATCCTCAATCTTCAATCCTCAATCGTCAATCCTCAAATCTCAACCTTCAATCCTCAATCTCCAAATCATCAATCATCAATCCCCAATCTTCAATCCTCAATCCTCAATTCTCAACCATCAATCCTCAACCCTCAGTAATCAATCCTCAATCCTCAATCCTCAATCCTCAATCATCAATTCTCAATCCTCAACCTTCTATCCTCAACCCTTAATCCTCAATCCTCAATCCACAATCCTCAATTCTCAATCCTCAATAGAATAACCTCAATTCTCAGATTTCCATACTCAGTCCTCAATCTTCAATCAACAGTCCTCAATCCTCAATCTTCAACCCTCAGTCCTCAATCCTCCGTCCACGACTCTCAATCTTCAATACTCAATCCTCAATTGTCAATCCCCAATCCTCAACCTACAGTCCTCAATCCTCAATCCTCAATCCTCTATCCTCAATCCTCAATCCTCAATTCTCAGCCCTCAATAGAATATTCTCAATTCTCAGCTTTCAATACTCAATCCTCAATCTACAATCTTCAAATCTCAGTTCCAAAACATCTATTCTCAACGCTCTATCCTCAACACTCGGTCCTCAATCTTCAATCAACAATCCTCAAACCTGAATCTTCAATCTTCAATCCTCAATCCTCAACCCTCAATCCTCAACCCTCAGTAATCAACCCTCAATCCTCAATCCTCAGTCCTCAATCATCAATTCTCAATCCTCAACCTTCAATCCTCAACGCTCAATCCTCAATGCTCAATCCTCAATCCTCTATCCTCAATCCTCAATCCTCAACCATCAATCCTCAATCCTCAATCCTCAATCCTAAATCCTCAATCCACAATACTCAATCCTTAATCATCAGTCCTCAACACTCAATCCTCAATGCTCAATCCTCAATCCTATTTCCTCAATCGTCAATCCTCAATCCTCAACCATCAATCCTCAATCCTCAATCCTCAACACTCAATCCTCAATTCTCAATCCTCAATCCTCTCTCCTCAATCCTCAATCATCAATACTCAATCCTCAAACTTCAATCCTCAACACTCAATCCTCAATGCTCAATCCTCAATCCTCATTCGTCGATCGTCAATCCTCAATCCTCAACCATCAATCCTCAATCCTCTCTCCTCAATCCTCAATCCTCAATCCTCAATCCACAATCCTCAATCCTCAATCCTCAATCCTCAGTCCTCAGTCCTCAAGCCTCAATCCTCAATATTCAATTGTCAATCCTCAATTCTCAAACCTCAATCCTCAACCCTCAGTCCTCAATCCTCAATCCTCAAACTTCAATCATCAATCATCAATCCTCAATCTTCAATCCTCAATCGTCAATCCTCAAATCTCAACCTTCAATCCTCAATCTTCAAATCATCAATCATCAATCCCCAATCTTCAATCCTCAATCCTCAATTCTCAACCATCAATCCTCAACCCTCAGTAATCAATCCTCAATCCTCAATCCTCAATCCTCAATCATCAATTCTCAATCCTCAACCTTCTATCCTCAACACTTAATCCTCAATCCTCAATCCACAATCCTCAATTCTCAATCCTCAATAGAATAACCTCAATTCTCAGATTTCCATACTCAGTCCTCAATCTCCAATCAACAGTCCTCAATCCTCAATCTTCAACCCTCAGTCCTCAATCCTCCGTCCACGACTCTCAATCTTCAATACTCAATCCTCAATTGTCAATCCCCAATCCTCAACCTACAGTCCTCAATCCTCAATCCTCAATCCTCTATCCTCAATCCTCAATCCTCAATTCTCAGCCCTCAATAGAATATTCTCAATTCTCAGCTTTCAATACTCAATCCTCAATCTACAATCTTCAAATCTCAGTTCCAAAACATCTATTCTCAACGCTCTATCCTCAACACTCGGTCCTCAATCTTCAATCAACAATCCTCAAACCTGAATCTTCAATCTTCAATCCTCAATCCTCAACCCTCAATCCTCAACCCTCAGTAATCAACCCTCAATCCTGAATCCTCAGTCCTCAATCATCAATTCTCAATCCTCACCCTTCAATCCTCAACGCTCAATCCTCAATGCTCAATCCTCAATCCTCTATCCTCAATCCTCAATCCTGAACCATCAATCCTCAATCCTCAATCCTCAATCCTAAATCCTCAATCCACAATACTCAATCCTTAATCATCAATCCTCAACACTCAATCCTCAATGCTCAATCCTCAATCCTATTTCCTCAATCGTCAATCCTCAATCCTCAACCATCAATCCTCAATCCTCAATCCTCAATCATCAATTCTCAATCCTCAATCGGCAATCCACAATCCTCAATCCTCAATCCTCAATTCTCTATCATCAATCCTCAATCCTCAATACTCAGCCCTCAATAGAAAATCCTGAATTCTCAGTTTTCAATACTCAATCCTCAATCTACAATCTTCAAATCTCAGTTCCCAAACATCAATTCTCAACACTGTATCCTCAACACTCAGTCCTCAATCTTCAATCAACAATCCTCAAACCTCAATCTTCAATCCCTATTCCTCAATCCTCAACCCTCAAACCTCAACCTTCAGTAATCAACCCTCAATCCTCAATCCTGAATCCTCAATCATCAATTCTCAATCCTCAATCCTCAATCCTCAATTTTCAATCCTCAATAGAATATCCTCAATTCTCAGTTTTCAATACTCAGTCCTAAACCTTCAATCGTCAGTACTCAGTCCTCAATCTTCAACCCTCAATCCTCAACCCTCAGTCCACGACACTCAATCTTCAATCCTCAATCCCCAATCCTCAATCCTCAACCCACAACCCTCAGTAATCAGCCCTCAATATTCAGTCTTCAATCCCCAATCCTCAATCCTCAATTATCAATCCTAAAGCCTCAAACTTCAAACCTCAGTCCTCAGTCTTGAAACATGAATACACAATTCTCAACCATCAATCCTCAATCCTCAATACTCAATCCTCAACCCTCAATCCTCCGTCCACAAACCTCAACCCTCAATCCTCAATCCTCAGTCCACGACACGCAATCTTCAATCCTCAATCATCATTCGTCAATAATCAATCCTCAACCATCAATCCTCAATCCTCAATCCTCAACCCTCAGCAATCAACCCTCATTCCTCAATCCTCAGTGCTCAATCCTCAATCATCATTACTCAATCCTCAATCTTCAATCCTCAACACTCAATTCTGAATGCTCAATCCTCTTTACTCTTTCCTCAATCCTCAATCCTCAATCCTCAATCCTCAATCGTCAATCCTCAATCCTCAACCATCAATCCTCAATCCTCAACCATCAATCCTCAACACTCAACCCTCAGTAATCAATCTTCAATCCTCAATCCTCAATCCTCAATCATCAATTCTCAATCCTCAATCTTCAATCCTCAACACTCAATCCTCAACCTTCAGTAATCAACCCTCAATCCTCAATCCTCAATCCTCAATTTTCAATCCTCAGTAGAATATCCTCAATACTCAGGTTTGAATACTCAGTCCTCAACTTTCATTCGTCAGTCCTCAACTTTCAATCGTCAGTCCTCAATCCTCAATCTTCAACCCTCAATCCTCAATCGTCAATACTCGATCCTCAACTATCAATCCTCAGTCCTCAATCCTCAATCCTCAATCCTCAATTTTCAACCATCAATCATCAATCCTCAATCTTCAATCCTCAATCCTCAATCCTCAACCATCAATCCTCAATCCTCAATCCTCAATCGTCAATCCTCAATCCTCAACCATCAACCCTCAGTCCACAATCCTCAATCCTCAATCCTCAATATTCAACCATCAATGATCAATCCTCAATCTTCAATCCTCAATCCTCAATCCTCAACCCTCAATCCTCAACTCTCAGTAATCAACCCTCAATCCTCAGTCCTCAATCCTCAATCATCGATTCTCAATCCTCAATCTTCAATCCTCAACACTCAGTCCTCAATTATCGATCCTCAATCCTCTATCCTCAATCCTCAATCCTCAATCCTCAATCCTCAATCCACAATCCCCAATCGTCAATACTCAATCCTCAACCATCAATCCTCAATCCTCGATACCCAATCCTCAATCCTCAATCGACAATCCTCAAACCTCAACCTTCAACGTTCAACCCTTAATCCTCAATCCTCAATCGCCAATCCTCAATCATCAATCGTCAATCCTCAAACATCAACCTTCAATCCTCAACCCTTAATCCTCAATCCTCAATCCTCAATCCTCAATTTTCAATCCTCAATAGAATATCCTCAATTCTCAGTTTTCAATACTCAGTCGTCTATCTTCAATCGTCAGTCCTCAATCCTCAATCTTCAACCCTCAATCCTCAATCCTCAGTCCACGACTCTCAATCTTCAGTCCTCAATACTCATTCGACAATCCTTAATTCTCAACCATCAATCCTCAGTCCTCAATCCTCAATCCTCAATCCTCAGTCCTCAATCCTCAATCCACAATCCTCAATCTTCAATCATCAATCATCAATCCTCAATCTTCGATCCTCTATCCTTAATCCACAACCCTCAATCCTCAACACTCAGTAATCAACCCTTAATCCTCAATCCTCAATCCTCAATCCTCAAACGCAACCCTCAATCCTCAACCCTTAATCCTCAATCCTCAATTCTCTATCATCAATCCTCAATCCTCAATACTCAGCCCTCAATAGAAAATCCTGAATTCTCAGTTTTCAATACTCAATCCTCAATATACAATCTTCAAATCTCAGTTCCCAAACATCAATTCTCAACACTGTATCCTCAACACTCAGTCCTCAATCTTCAATCAACAATCCTCAAACCTCAATCTTCAATCCCTATTCCTCAATCCTCAACCCTCAAACCTCAACCTTCAGTAATCAACCCTCAATCCTCAATCCTGAATCCTCAATCATCAATTCTCAATCCTCAATCCTCAATCCTCAATTTTCAATCCTCAATAGAATATCCTCAATTCTCAGTTTTCAATACTCAGTCCTCAATCTTCAATCGTCTGTACTCAATTCTCAATCTTCAACCCTCAATCCTGAATCCTCAGCCCACGCCTCTCAATCTGCAATCCTCAATACTCAATCGTCAATCCTTAATCCTCGACCATCAATCCTCAGTCCTCAATCGTCAATCTTCAATCCTCAATCCTCAACCCTCAATTCTCGGCCCCCAATAAAAAGTCCTCAATTCTCAGTTTTCAATACTCAATCCTCAATCTACAATCTTCAAATCTCAGTTCCCAAACATCAATTCTCAACACTCTATCCTCAACACTCAGTCCTCAATCTTCAATCAACAATCCCCAAACCTCAATCTTTAATCCTCAATCCTCAATCCTCAACCCTCAATCCTCAACCCTCAATCCTCAACGCTCAGTAATCAACCCTCATCCTCAATACGCAATCCTCAATCCTCAATCCTCAATCGTCAATACTCAACCCTCTATCCTCAACCCTCTGTAATCAACCCTCAATCATCAATCCTCAATACTCAAACATCAATTCTCAATCCTCCGTCCTCACATCTCAATCCTCAATCCTCAAGTCTCAATACTCGATCCTCAATCTTCAGTCCTCAATCCCCAACCCTCAATTTTCAATCGTCAATCCTCAAACCTCAACCTTCAATCCTCAACCATCAATCCTCATTCCACAATCCTCAATACTCAATCCTCAATCCTTAATCGTCAATACTCAATCCTCAACCATCAATCCTCTATCCTCAATCCCCAATCCACAATCCTTAATCGTCAATCCCCAAACATCAACCTTCAATCCTCAACACTTAATCCTCAATCCTCAATCCTCAATCCTCAATCTTTTATTTTCAATCCTCAATAGATTATCCTCAATTCTCAGTTTTCAATACTCAGTCCTCCATCTTCAATCGTCAGTCCTCAATCCTCAATCTTCAACATTCAATCCTCAATCTTCAATCCACGACTCTCAATCTTCAATCCTCAATACTCAATCGTCAATCCTTAATCCTGAACCATCAATCCTCAGTCCTCAATCCTCAATCCTCAATCCTCAGTCCTCAATCCTCAATCCTCAATCCTCAATCTTCAATCATCAATCATCAATCCTCAATCTTCGATCTTCAATCCTCAATCCTCAACCCTCAATCCTCAACCCTCAGTAATCAACCCTCAATCCTCAATCCTCAATCCTCAATCCTCAATCATCAATACTCAATCCAAAATCTTCAATCCTCAACACTCAATTCTCAGTGCTCAATCCTCAATCCTCAATCCCCAATCCTCAAACCTCAATCGTCAATCCTCAAACATCAACCTTCAATCCTCAACCCTTAATCCTCAATCCTCAATCCTCAATCCTCAATTTTCAATCCTCAATAGAATATCCTCAATTCTCAGTTTTCAATACTCAGTCCTCCATCTTCAATCGTCAGTCCTCAATCCTCAATCTTCAACATTCAATCCTCAATCTTCAATCCACGACTCTCAATCTTCAATCCTCAATACTCAATCGTCAATCCATAATCCTCAACCCTCAACCCTCAGAAATCAACCCTCAATCCTCAGTCCTCAATCCTCAATCATCGATTCTCAATCCTCAATCTTCAATCCTCAACACTCAGTCCTCAATTCTCGATCCTCAATCCTCTATCCTCAATCCTCAATCCTCAATCCTCAATCCTCAATCCACAATCCCCAATCGTCAATACTCAATCCTCAACCATCAATCCTCAATCCTCGATACCCAATCCTCAATCCTCAATCGTCAATCCTCAAACCTCAACCTTCAACGTTCAACCCTTAATCCTCAATCCTCAATCGCCAATCCTCAATCATAAATCGTCAATCCTCAAACATCAACCTTCAATCCCCAACCCTTAATCCTCAAACCTCAATCCTCAATCCTCAATTTTCAATCCTCAATAGAATATCCTCAATCCTCAGTTTTCAATACTCAGTCGTCTATCTTCAATCGTCAGTCCTCAATCCTCAATCTTCAACCCTCAATTCTCAATCCTCAGTCCACGACTCTCAATCTTCAATCCTCAATACTCATTCGACAATCCTTAATTCTCAACCATCAATCCTCAGTCCTCAATCCTCAATCCTCAATCCTCAGTCCTCAATCCTCAATCCACAATCCTCAATCTTCAATCATCAATCATCAATCCTCAATCTTCGATCCTCTATCCTTAATCCACAACCCTCAATCCTCAACACTCAGTAATCAACCCTTAATTCTCAATCCTCAATCCTCAATCCTCAATCCTCAATCATCAATACTCAATCCACAATCTTCAATCCTCAACACTCAATTCTCAATACTCAATCCTCAACACTCTATCCTCAATTCTCAATCCTCAATCCTCAATCCTCAATCCTCAATCCTCAATCATCAATTCTCAATCCTCAATCTTCAACCCTCAACACTCGATCCTCAATGCTCAATCCTCAATCCTCTATCCTCAATCCACAATCGCTCAATCCTCAATCCTCAATCCTCAATCCTCAATCGTCAATACTCAATCCTCAACCTTCAATACTCAATTCTCAATCCTCAATCCTCAACCCTCAACCCTCAACCCTCAGTAATCAACCCTCATCCTCAATCCTCAATCCACAATCCTCAATCTTCAATCATCAATCATCAATCCTCAATCTTCGATCCTCTATTCTCAATCCACAATCCTCAATCCTCAATCCTCAATCCTCAATCCTCACTCCTCAATCTTCAATTTTCAACCATCAATCATCAATCCTCAATCTTCAATCCTCAATCCACAATCCTCAACCCTCAATCCTCAATCCTCAATCCTCAGTCGTCAATCCTCAATCCTCAACCATCAACCCTCAGTCCACAATCCTCAATCCTCAATCCTCAATATTCAACCATCAATAGTCAATCCTCAATCTTCAATCCTCAATCCTCAATCCTCAACCCTCAACCCTCAACCATCACTAATCAACCCTCAATCCTCAGTCCTCAATCCTCAATCATCGATTCTCAATCCTCAATCTTCAATCCTCAACACTCAGTCCTCAATTCTCGATCCTCAATCCTCTATCCTCAATCCTCAATCCTCAATCCTCAATCCTCAATCCACAATCCCCAATCGTCAATACTCAATCCTCAACCATCAATCTTCAGTCTTCAATCCCCAATCCTCAATCCTCAATCGTCAATCCTCAAACATCAACCTTCAATCCTCAACCCTTAATCCTCAATTCTCAATCTTCAACCCTCAATCCTGAATCCTCAGCCCACGACTCTCAATCTTCAATCCTCAATACTCAATCTTCAATCCTTAATCCTCAACCATCAATCCTCAGTCCTCCATCGTCAATCCTCAATCCTCAATCCTCAATCCTCAATTCTCGGCCCCCAATAGAAAATCCTCAATTCTCAGTTTTCAATACTGAGTCCTCAAACTTCAATCGTCAGTCCTCAATTCTCAATCTTCAACCCTCAAACCTGAATCCTCAGCCCACGAATCTCAATCTTCAATCCTCAATACTCAATCGTCAATCCTTAATCCTCAACCATCAATCCTCAGTCCTCAATCGTCAATCATCAATCCTCAATCCTCAATTCTCAGTTCTCAATACTCAATCCTCAATTTACAAACTTCAAATCCCAGTTCCCAAACATCAATTCTCAACACTCTATACTCAACACTCAGTCCTCAATCTTCAATCAACAATCCCCAAACCTCAACCTTCAA
This sequence comes from Calliopsis andreniformis, assembly GCF_051401765.1. NCBI lineage: Eukaryota > Metazoa > Arthropoda > Insecta > Hymenoptera > Andrenidae > Calliopsis > Calliopsis andreniformis. The sequence continues at coordinate 1,302,731 of NW_027480523.1, forward strand.
TCCTCAATCCTCAATCCTCAATCCTCAACCCTCAACCCTCAACCCTCAGTTATCAACCCTCAATCCTCAATACTCAATCCTCAATCCTCAAACTTCAACCTCATTCCTCAATCTTGAAACATGAATACACAATTCTCAATCTTCAATCCTCAATCTCCAATCCTCAGTCCTCAGTCCTCAAGCCTCAATCCTCAATATTCAATTGTCAATCCTCAATTCTCAAACCTCAATCCTCAACCCACAGTCCTCAATCCTCAATCCTCAATCCTCAATCCTCATTCCTCATTCTTCAATCCTCAATATTCAGTGCTCAATCCTCTATACACAACACTCAATCCTCAACTATCAGTACACAATACTCAATGCTCAAATCTGAATCCTCAATCTTCAATCCTCAATCCTCAACCCTCAATCCTCAACCCTCTGTAATCAACCCTCAATCCTCAATCCTCAATCATCAATTCTCAATCCTCCGTCCTGACATCTCAATCCTCAATCCTCAAGCCTCAATACTCGATCCTCAATCCCCAATCCTCAATTCTCAATCGTCAATCCTCAAACCTCAACCTTCAATCCTCAACCCTTAAACCTCAATCCTCAATCCTCAATCCTCAATCCTCAATCCTAAATCTTCAATCCTCAATAGAATATCCTCAATTCTCATATTTCAATACTCAGTCCTCAATCTTCAATCGTCAGTCCTCAATCCTCAATCTTCAATCCTCAATCCTCAATCCTCAGTCCACGGCACTCAATCTTCAGTCCTCAATATTAAACCGGCAATTCTCAGTCCTCAACCATCAATCCTCAATCCTCAATCCTCAATCCTCAATCCTCAAACCTCAATCCTCAATCCTCAATCTTCAATCCTCAATTCTCGGTCCCCAATAAAAAATCTTCAATTCTCAGTTTTCAATACTCAGTCCTCAATCTTCAATCGTCATTCCTCAATTCTCAATCTTCAACCCTCAATCCTCAATCCTCAATCCTCAATCATCAATTCTCAATCCTCAATCTTCAATCCTCAACACTCGATCCTCAATGCTCAACCCTCAATCCTCTATCCTCAATCCACAATCCTCAATCCTCATCCTCAATCCTCAATCGTCAATTCTCAATCCTCAACCATCAATACTCAATTCTCAATCCCCAATCCTCAATCGTCAAACGTCAATCCTCAATCCTCAACCATCCATACTAAATTCTCAATCCCCAATCCTCAATCCTCTATCGTCAATCCTCAAACCTCAACCTTCATTCCTCAACCCTTAATCCACAATCCTCAATCCTCAATCCTCAATTTTCAATCCCCAATAGAATACCCTCAATTCTCAGTTTTCGATACTCAGACCTCAATCTTCAATCGTCAGTCCTCAATCCTCAATATTCAACCCTCAATACTCAATCCTCAGTCGACGACACTCAATCTTCAACCCTCAATCCTCAATCGGCAATCCTCAATCCTCAACCATCAGTCCCCAATCCTCAATCCTCAATCCTCAATCCTCAATCCTCAATCGTCAATCGTCAATCCTCAACCATCAATCCTCAATCCTCAATCCCCAATCCTCAATCCTCAATCGTCAATCCTCAAACATCAACCTTCAATCCTCAACCCTTAATCCTCAATCCTCAATCCTCAATCCACAATTTTCAATCCTCAATAGAATATCCTCAAATCTCAGTTTTCAATACTCAGTCCTCAATCTTCAATCGTCAGTCCTCAATCCTCAATCTTCAATGCTCAACCCTCAATCATCAGTCCACGACTCTGAATCTTCAATCCTCAATACTCAACCATCACTCCTTAATCCTCAACCCTCAATCTTCAGACCTCAATCCCCATTCCACAATCCTCAGTTATCAATCCTAAATCCTCAAACATCAACCTCAATCCTCAAACTTGAAACATGAATACACAATCCTCAATCTTCAATCCTCAATCATCAATCCTCAATCCTCAATCTTCAACCCTCAATCCTCAATCCTCAGTCGACGACACTCAATCTTCAACCCTCAGTCCTCAATCGGCAATCCTCAATCCTCAACCATCAGTCCCCAATCCTCAATCCTCAATCCTCAATCCTCAATCCACAATCCCCAATCGTCAATACTCAATCCTCAACCATCAATCCTCAATCCTCGATGCCCAATCCTCAATCCTCAATCGTCAATCCTCAAACCTCAACCTTCAACGCTCAACACTTAATCCTCAATCCTCAATCCTCAATTCTCGGCGCTCAATAAAAAATCCTCAGTTCTCAGTTTTCAATACTCAATCCTAAATCTACAATCTTCAAATCTCAGTTCCCAAACATCAATTCTCAACACTACATCCTCAACACTCAGTCCTGAACCTTCAATCAACAATCCTCAAACCTCAATCTTCAATCCTCAATCCTCAATCCTCAATCTTCAACCCTCAATCCTCAATCCTCAGTCCACGACACTCAATCTTCAATCCTCAGTCCTCAATCGTCAATCCTCAACACTCAACCATCAATCCTCAATCCTCAATTCTCAATCCTCAATCCTCAAAACTCAATCCTCAATCCTCAATCCTCAATCCTCAATCCTCAATCTCCTATCTTCCATTATCAATCATCAATCCTCAATCTTCGGTCCTCAATCCTCAATCCTCAACGATCAATCCTCAATCCTCAATCCTCAATCCTCAATCCTCAATCCTCAATCCTCAATCCCCAATCTTCAATCATCAATCATCAATCCTCAATCTTCGATCCTCAATCCTCAATCCTCAACCCTGAATCCTCAACCCTCAGTAATCAACCCTCAATCCTCAATCCTCAATCCTCAATCCTCAATCCTCAATCCTCAATCCACAATCCCCAATCCTTAATCGTCAATCCTCAACTCTCAACCATCAATCCTCAATCCTCAATCCCCAACCCTCAACCCTCAATCGTCAATCCCCAAACCTCAACCTTCAATCCTCAACCCTTAATCATCTATCCTCAATCCTCAATCCTCAATTCTAAATCCACAGAAGAATATCCTCAACTCTCAGTTTTCAATACTCAGTCCTCAATCTTCAATCGTCAGTCCTCAGTCCTCAATCTTCAACACTCAATCCTCAGTCCACGACACTCAATCCTCAACCATCAATCCTCAATCCTCGATACCCAATCCTCAATCCTCAATCGTCAATCCTCAAACCTCAACCTTCAACGTTCAACCCTTAATCCTCAATCCTCAATCGCCAATCCTCAATCATAAATCGTCAATCCTCAAACATCAACCTTCAATCCCCAACCCTTAATCCTCAAACCTCAATCCTCAATCCTCAATTTTCAATCCTCAATAGAATATCCTCAATCCTCAGCTTTCAATACTCAGTCGTCTATCTTCAATCGTCAGTCCTCAATCCTCAATCTTCAACCCTCAATCCTCAATCCTCAGTCCACGACTCTCAATCTTCAATCCTCAATACTCATTCGACAATCCTTAATTCTCAACCATCAATCCTCAGTCCTCAATCCTCAATCCTCAATCCTCAGTCCTCAATCCTCAATCCACAATCCTCAATCTTCAATCATCAATCATCAATCCTCAATCTTCGATCCTCTATCCTTAATCCACAACCCTCAATCCTCAACACTCAGTAATCAACCCTTAATTCTCAATCCTCAATCCTCAATCCTCAATCCTCAATCATCAATACTCAATCCACAATCTTCAATCCTCAACACTCAATTCTCAATACTCAATCCTCAACACTCTATCCTCAATTCTCAATCCTCAATCCTCAATCCTCAATCCTCAATCCTCAATCATCAATTCTCAATCCTCAATCTTCAACCCTCAACACTCGATCCTCAATGCTCAATCCTCAATCCTCTATCCTCAATCCACAATCCTCAATCCTCAATCCTCAATCCTCAATCCTCAATCGTCAATACTCAATCCTCAACCTTCAATACTCAATTCTCAATCCTCAATCCTCAACCCTCAACCCTCAACCCTCAGTAATCAACCCTCATCCTCAATCCTCAATCCACAATCCTCAATCTTCAATCATCAATCATCAATCCTCAATCTTCGATCCTCTATTCTCAATCCACAATCCTCAATCCTCAATCCTCAATCCTCAATCCTCACTCCTCAATCTTCAATTTTCAACCATCAATCATCAATCCTCAATCTTCAATCCTCAATCCACAATCCTCAACCCTCAATCCTCAATCCTCAATCCTCAGTCGTCAATCCTCAATCCTCAACCATCAACCCTCAGTCCACAATCCTCAATCCTCAATCCTCAATATTCAACCATCAATAGTCAATCCTCAATCTTCAATCCTCAATCCTCAATCCTCAACCCTCAACCCTCAACCATCACTAATCAACCCTCAATCCTCAGTCCTCAATCCTCAATCATCGATTCTCAATCCTCAATCTTCAATCCTCAACACTCAGTCCTCAATTCTCGATCCTCAATCCTCTATCCTCAATCCTCAATCCTCAATCCTCAATCCTCAATCCACAATCCCCAATCGTCAATACTCAATCCTCAACCATCAATCTTCAGTCTTCAATCCCCAATCCTCAATCCTCAATCGTCAATCCTCAAACATCAACCTTCAATCCTCAACCCTTAATCCTCAATTCTCAATCTTCAACCCTCAATCCTGAATCCTCAGCCCACGACTCTCAATCTTCAATCCTCAATACTCAATCTTCAATCCTTAATCCTCAACCATCAATCCTCAGTCCTCCATCGTCAATCCTCAATCCTCAATCCTCAATCCTCAATTCTCGGCCCCCAATAGAAAATCCTCAATTCTCAGTTTTCAATACTGAGTCCTCAAACTTCAATCGTCAGTCCTCAATTCTCAATCTTCAACCCTCAAACCTGAATCCTCAGCCCACGAATCTCAATCTTCAATCCTCAATACTCAATCGTCAATCCTTAATCCTCAACCATCAATCCTCAGTCCTCAATCGTCAATCATCAATCCTCAATCCTCAATTCTCAGTTCTCAATACTCAATCCTCAATTTACAAACTTCAAATCCCAGTTCCCAAACATCAATTCTCAACACTCTATACTCAACACTCAGTCCTCAATCTTCAATCAACAATCCCCAAACCTCAACCTTCAATCCTCAATCCTCAATCCTCAATCCTCAACCCTCAACCCTCAACCCTCAGTTATCAACCCTCAATCCTCAATACTCAATCCTCAATCCTCAAACTTCAACCTCATTCCTCAATCTTGAAACATGAATACACAATTCTCAATCTTCAATCCTCAATCTCCAATCCTCAGTCCTCAGTCCTCAAGCCTCAATCCTCAATATTCAATTGTCAATCCTCAATTCTCAAACCTCAATCCTCAACCCACAGTCCTCAATCCTCAATCCTCAATCCTCAATCCTCATTCCTCATTCTTCAATCCTCAATATTCAGTGCTCAATCCTCTATACACAACACTCAATCCTCAACTATCAGTACACAATACTCAATGCTCAAATCTGAATCCTCAATCTTCAATCCTCAATCCTCAACCCTCAATCCTCAACCCTCTGTAATCAACCCTCAATCCTCAATCCTCAATCATCAATTCTCAATCCTCCGTCCTGACATCTCAATCCTCAATCCTCAAGCCTCAATACTCGATCCTCAATCCCCAATCCTCAATTCTCAATCGTCAATCCTCAAACCTCAACCTTCAATCCTCAACCCTTAAACCTCAATCCTCAATCCTCAATCCTCAATCCTCAATCCTAAATCTTCAATCCTCAATAGAATATCCTCAATTCTCATATTTCAATACTCAGTCCTCAATCTTCAATCGTCAGTCCTCAATCCTCAATCTTCAACCCTCAATCCTCAATCCTCAGTCCACGGCACTCAATCTTCAATCCTCAATATTAAACCGGCAATTCTCAGTCCTCAACCATCAATCCTCAATCCTCAATCCTCAATCCTCAATCCTCAAACCTCAATCCTCAATCCTCAATCTTCAATCCTCAATTCTCGGCCCCCAATAAAAAATCTTCAATTCTCAGTTTTCAATACTCAGTCCTCAATCTTCAATCGTCATTCCTCAATTCTCAATCTTCAACCCTCAATCCTCAATCCTCAATCCTCAATCATCAATTCTCAATCCTCAATCTTCAATCCTCAACACTCGATCCTCAATGCTCAACCCTCAATCCTCTATCCTCAATCCACAATCCTCAATCCTCATCCTCAATCCTCAATCGTCAATTCTCAATCCTCAACCATCAATACTCAATTCTCAATCCCCAATCCTCAATCGTCAATCGTCAATCCTCAATCCTCAACCATCCATACTAAATTCTCAATCCCCAATCCTCAATCCTCTATCGTCAATCCTCAAACCTCAACCTTCATTCCTCAACCCTTAATCCACAATCCTCAATCCTCAATCCTCAATTCTCAATCCCCAATAGAATACCCTCAATTCTCAGTTTTCGATACTCAGACCTCAATCTTCAATCGTCAGTCCTCAATCCTCAATATTCAACCCTCAATACTCAATCCTCAGTCGACGACACTCAATCTTCAACCCTCAATCCTCAATCGGCAATCCTCAATCCTCAACCATCAGTCCCCAATCCTCAATCCTCAATCCTCAATCCTCAATCCTCAATCGTCAATCGTCAATCCTCAACCATCAATCCTCAATCCTCAATCCCCAATCCTCAATCCTCAATCGTCAATCCTCAAACATCAACCTTCAATCCTCAACCCTTAATCCTCAATCCTCAATCCTCAATCCTCAATTTTCAATCCTCAATAGAATATCCTCAAATCTCAGTTTTCAATACTCAGTCCTCAATCTTCAATCGTCAGTCCTCAATCCTCAATCTTCAATGCTCAACCCTCAATCATCAGTCCACGACTCTGAATCTTCAATCCTCAATACTCAACCGTCACTCCTTAATCCTCAACCCTCAATCTTCAGACCTCAATCCCCATTCCACAATCCTCAGTTATCAATCCTAAATCCTCAAACATCAACCTCAATCCTCAAACTTGAAACATGAATACACAATCCTCAATCTTCAATCCTCAATCATCAATCCTCAATCCTCAATCTTCAACCCTCAATCCTCAATCCTCAGTCGACGACACTCAATCTTCAACCCTCAGTCCTCAATCGGCAATCCTCAATCCTCAACCATCAGTCCCCAATCCTCAATCCTCAATCCTCAATCCTCAATCCACAATCCCCAATCGTCAATACTCAATCCTCAACCATCAATCCTCAATCCTCGATGCCCAATCCTCAATCCTCAATCGTCAATCCTCAAACCTCAACCTTCAACGCTCAACACTTAATCCTCAATCCTCAATCCTCAATTCTCGGCGCTCAATAAAAAATCCTCAGTTCTCAGTTTTCAATACTCAATCCTAAATCTACAATCTTCAAATCTCAGTTCCCAAACATCAATTCTCAACACTATATCCTCAACACTCAGTCCTGAACCTTCAATCAACAATCCTCAAACCTCAATCTTCAATCCTCAATCCTCAATCCTCAATCTTCAACCCTCAATCCTCAATCCTCAGTCCACGACACTCAATCTTCAATCCTCAGTCCTCAATCGTCAATCCTCAACACTCAACCATCAATCCTCAATCCTCAATCCTCAATCCTCAATCCTCAAAACTCAATCCTCAATCCTCAATCCTCAATCCTCAATCCTCAATCTCCTATCTTCCATTATCAATCATCAATCCTCAATCTTCGGTCCTCAATCCTCAATCCTCAACGATCAATCCTCAATCCTCAATCCTCAATCCTCAATCCTCAATCCTCAATCCTCAATCCCCAATCTTCAATCATCAATCATCAATCCTCAATCTTCGATCCTCAATCCTCAATCCTCAACCCTGAATCCTCAACCCTCAGTAATCAACCCTCAATCCTCAATCCTCAATCCTCAATCCTCAATCCTCAATCCTCAATCCACAATCCCCAATCCTTAATCGTCAATCCTCAACTCTCAACCATCAGTCCTCAATCCTCAATCCCCAACCCTCAACCCTCAATCGTCAATCCCCAAACCTCAACCTTCAATCCTCAACCCTTAATCATCTATCCTCAATCCTCAATCCTCAATTCTAAATCCACAGAAGAATATCCTCAACTCTCAGTTTTCAATACTCAGTCCTCAATCTTCAATCGTCAGTCCTCAGTCCTCAATCTTCAACACTCAATCCTCAGTCCACGACACTCAATCATCAATCCTCAATCCTCAATCGGTAATCCTCAATCCTCAACCACCAGTCCTCAACCCTCAGACCCCAATCCTCAATCCTCAATCCTCAATCCTCAAACATCAACCTTCAATCCTCAACCCTTAATCCTCAATCCTCAATCCTCAATCCACAATTTTCAATCCTCAATAGAATATCCTCAATTCTCAGTTTTCAATACTCAGTCCTCAATCTTCTATCGTCTGTCCTCAATTCTCAATCTTCAACCCTCAATCCTGAACCCCCAGGCCACGACTCTCAATCTTCAATCCTCAATACTCAATCGTCAGTCCTTAATCCTGAACCATCAATCCTCAGTCCTCAATCGCCAATCCTCAATCCTCAATCCTCAGTCCACGACTCACAATCTTCAATCCTCAATACTCAATCGTCAATACTTAATCCTCAACCATCAATCCTCAGTCCTCAATCATCAATCCTCAATCCTCAATCCTCAATCCTCAATCCTTAATTCTCAATCTTCAATCATCAATCATCAATCCTCAATCTTCGATCATCCCTCCTCAATCCTCAACCCTCAATCCTCAACCCTCACTACTCAACCCTCAGTAATCAACCCTCAATCTTCAATCCTCAATAGTCAATCCTCAATCATCAATACTCAATCCACAACCTTCAATCCTCAACACTCAATACTCAATGGTCAATCCTTATTACTCTATCCTCAATCCTCAATCCTCAATCCTCAATCCGCAATCCTCAATCGTCAATCCTCAATCCTCAACCATCAATCCTGAATTCTCAATCCCCAATCCTCAAACCTCAATCGTTAATCCTCAAACCTCAACCTTCAATCCTCAACACTTAATCCTCAATCCTCAATCCTCAACCCTCAATTTTCAAACCTCAATAGAATATCCTCAATTCTCAGTTTTCAATACTCAGTCCTCAATCTTCAATCGTCAGTCCTCAATCCTCAATCTTCAACCCTCAATCCTCAATCATCAATCCTCAATCTTCTATCCTTAATCCTCAATCCCCAATCCTCAATCCTCAATCCACAATCCCCAATCGTCAATGCTCAATCCTCAACCATCAATCCTCAATCCTCGATCCCCAATCCTCAATCCTCAATCGTCAATCCTCAAACATCAACCTTCAACGCTCAACACTTAATCCTCAATCCTCAATCCTCAATCCTCAATTTTCAATCCTCAATCGAATAACCTCAATTCTCAGTTTTCAATACTCAGTCCTCAATCTTCAGTCGTCGGTCCTCAATACTCAATCTTCAGCCCTCAATCCTCAATCCTCAGTCCACGACTCTCAATATTCAATCCTCAATCCTCAATTCTCGGCGCTCAATAAAAAATCCTCAGTTCTCTGTTTTCAATACTCAATCCTAAATCTACAGTCTTCAAATCTCAGTTCCCAAACATCAATTCTCAACACTATATCCTCAACACTCAGTCCTCAACCTTCAATCAACAATCCTCAAACCTCAATCTTCAATCCTCAATCCTCAATGCTCAATCTTCAACCCTCAATCCTGAATCCTCAGTCCACGACACTCAATCTTCAATCCTCAAACCTCAATCTTCAATCCTCAATCCTCAATCCTCAATCGTCAATCCTCAATCCTCAACTATCAGTCCTGAATTCTCAATCCCCAATCCTCAAACCACAATCGTTAATCCTCAAACCTCAACCTTCAATCCTCAACCCTTAATCCTCAATCCTCAATCCTCAACCCTCAATTTTCAAACCTCAATAGAATATCCTCAATTCTCAGTTTTCAACCCTCAATCCTCAATCATCAATCCTCAATCTTCTATCCTCAATCCTCAATCCCCAATCCTCAATCCTCAATCCTCAATCCACAATCCCCAATCGTCAATGCTCAATCCTCAACCATCAATCCTCAATCCTCGATCCCCAATCCTCAATCCTCAATCGTCAATCCTCAAACTTCAACCTTCAACGCTCAACACTTAATCATCAATTCTCAATCCTCAATCCTCAATTTTCAATCCTCAATCGAATAACCTCAATTCTCAGTTTTCAATACTCAGTCCTCAATCTTCAGTCGTCGGTCCTCAATACTCAATCTTCAACCCTCAATCCTCAATCCTCAGTCCACGACTCTCAATATTCAATCCTCAATCCTCAATTCTCGGCGCTCAATAAAAAATCCTCAGTTCTCTGTTTTCAATACTCAATCCTAAATCTACAATCTTCAAATCTCAGTTCCCAAACATCAATTCTCAACACTATATCCTCAACACTCAGTCCTCAACCTTCAATCAACAATCGTCAAACCTCAATCTTCAATCCTCAATCCTCAATCCTCAATCTTCAACCCTCAATCCTCAATCCTCAGTCCACGACACTCAATCTTCAATCCTCAGACCTCAATCGTCAATCCTCAATCCTCAACCATCAATCCTCAATCCTCAATCCTCTATCTTCAATCCTCAATCCTCAATCCTCAATCCTCAATCCTCAATCCTCAATCCTCAATCCTCAATCCTCAATCCTCAATCCTCAACCATCAATCCTGAATTCTCAAGCCCCAATCCGCAAACCTCAATCGTTAATCCTCAAACCTCAACCTTCAATGCTCAACCCTTAATCCTCAATCCTCAATCCTCAATCCTCAATTTTCAAACCTCAATAGAATATCCTCAATTCTCAGTTTTCAATATTCAGTCCTCAATCTTCAATCGTCAGTCCTCAATCCTCAATCTTCAATCCTCAATCCTCAATCATCAATCCTCAATCTTCTATCCTCAATCCTCAATCCCCAATCCTCAATCCTCAATCCACAATCCCCAATCGTCAATACTCAATCCTCAACCATCAATCCTCAATCCTCGATCCCCAATCTTCAATCCTCAATCGTCAATCCTCAAACGTCAACCTTCAACGCTCAACACTTAATCCTCAATCCTCAATCCTCAATTCTCGGCGCTCAATAAAAAATCCTCAGTTCTCAGTTTTCAATACTCAATCCTAAATCTACAATCTTCAAATCTCAGTTCCCAAACATCAATTCTCAACACTATATCCTCAACACTCAGTCCTGAACCTTCAATCAACAATCCTCAAACCTCAATCTTCAATCCTCAATCCTCAATCCTCAATCTTCAACCCTCAATCCTCAATCCTCAGTCCACGACACTCAATCTTCAATCCTCAGTCCTCAATCGTCAATCCTCAACACTCAACCATCAATCCTCAATCCTCAATCCTCAATCCTCAATCCTCAAAACTCAATCCTCAATCCTCAATACTCAATCCTCAATCCTCAATCGCCTATCTTCAATTATCAATCATCAATCCTCAATCTTCGGTCCTCAATCCTCAATCCTCAACCATCAATCCTCAATCCTCAATCCTCAATCCTCAATCCTCAATCCTCAATCCTCAATCCCCAATCTTCAATCATCAATCATCAATCCTCAATCTTCGATCCTCAATCCTCAATCCTCAACCCTGAATCCTCAACCCTCAGTAATCAACACTCAATCCTCAATCCTCAATCCTCAATCCTCAATCCTCAATCCTCAATCCACAATCCCCAATCCTTAATCGTCAATCCTCAACTCTCAACCATCAATCCTCAATCCTCAATCCCCAACCCTCCACCCTCAATCGTCAATCCCCAAACCTCAACCTTCAATCCTTAACGCTTAATCATCTATCCTCAATCCTCAATCCTCAATTTTAAATCCACAGAAGAATATCCTCAACTCTCAGTTTTCAATACTCAGTCCTCAATCTTCAATCGTCAGTCCTCAGTCCTCAATCTTCAACACTCAATCCTCAGTCCACGACACTCAATCTTCAATCCTCAATACTCAATCGTCAGTCCTTAATCCTGAACCATCAATCCTCAGTCCTCAATCGCCAATCCTCAATCCTCAATCCTCAGTCCACGACTCACAATCTTCAATCCTCAATACTCAATCGTCAATCCTTAATCCTCAACCATCAATCCTCAGTCCTCAATCATCAATCCTCAATCCTCAATCCTCAATCCTCAATCCTTAATCCTCAATCTTCAATCATCAATCATCAATCCTCAATCTTCGATCATCCCTCCTCAATCCTCAACCCTCAATCCTCAACACTCAATACTCAACCCTCAGTAATCAACCCTCAATCTTCAATCCTCAATAGTCAATCCTCAATCATCAATACTCAATCCACAACCTTCAATCCTCAACACTCAATTCTCAATGGTCAATCCTCATTACTCTATCCTCAATCCTCAATCCTCAATCCTCGATCCGCAATCCTCAATCGTCAATCCTCAATCCTCAACCATCAATCCTGAATTCTCAATCCCCAATCCTCAAACCTCAATCGTTAATCCTCAAACCTCAACCTTCAATCCTCAACACTTAATCCTCAATCCTCAATCCTCAACCCTCAATTTTCAAACCTCAATAGAATATCCTCAATTCTCAGTTTTCAATACTCAGTCCTCAATCTTCAATCGTCAGTCCTCAATCCTCAATCTTCAACCCTCAATCCTCAATCATCAATCCTCAATCTTCTATCCTTAATCCTCAATCCCCAATCCTCAATCCTCAATCCACAATCCCCAATCGTCAATGCTCAATCCTCAACCATCAATCCTCAATCCTCGATCCCCAATCCTCAATCCTCAATCGCTAATCCTGAAACCTCAACCTTCAATCCTCAACCCTTAATCCTCAATCCTCAATCCTCAATCCTCAATTTTCAAACCTCAATAGAATATCCTCAATTATCAGTTTTCAATATTCAGTCCTCAATCTTCAATCGTCAGTCCTCAATCCTCAATCTTCAACCCTCAATCCTCAATCATCAATCCTCAATCTTCTATCCTTAATCCTCAATCCCCAATCCTCAATCCTCAATCCACAATCCCCAATCGTCAATGCTCAATCCTCAACCATCAATCCTCAATCCTCGATCCCCAATCCTCAATCCTCAATCGCTAATCCTGAAACCTCAACCTTCAATCCTCAACCCTTAATCCTCAATCCTCAATCCTCAATCCTCAATTTTCAAACCTCAATAGAATATCCTCAATTATCAGTTTTCAATATTCAGTCCTCAATCTTCAATCGTCAGTCCTCAATCCTCAATCTTCAACCCTCAATCCTCAATCCTCAGTCCACGACTCTCAATCTTCAATCCTCAATACTCAATCGTCAATCCTTAATTCTCAACCATCAACCCTCAGTCCTCAATCGTCAATCCTCAATCCTCAATCCTCAATCCTCAATTCTCGGCCCCCAATAAAAAATCCTCAATTCTCAGTATTCAATACTCAATCCTCAATCTACAATCTTCAAATGCCAGTTCCCAAACTTCAATCCTCAACACACTATCCTCAACACACAGTCCTCAATCTTCAATCAACAATCCCCAAACCTCAATCTTCAATCCTCAATCCTCAATCCTCAACCCTCAATCCTCAACCCACAGTAATCAACACTCAATCCTCAATCCTCAATCCTCAATCATCAATTCTCAATCCTCAATCTTCAATCCTCAACACTCAATCCTCAATGTCAACCCTCAATCCTCTATCCTCAATCCACTATCCTCAATCCTCATCCTCAATCATCTTCCTCAATCCTCAATCGTCAATCCTCAATCCTCAACCATCAATACTCAATCCTCAATCCTCAATCCTCAATCCTCATTCTTCAATCCTCAATAGAATATCCTCATTTCTCAGTTCTCAATACTCAGTCCTCAATCTTCAATCGTCAGTCCTCAATCCTCCATCTTCAACCCTCAATCCTCATTCCTCAGTCCACGACACTCAATCTTCAATCCTCAATCCTCAATCGGCAATACTCAATCCTCAACCATCAATCCTCAATCCTCAATCCTCAACATCCTCAATTCTCAATCCTCAATCGTCAATACTCAATCCTCAACCATCAATCCTCAATCCTCAATCCCCAATACTCAATCCTTAATCGTCAATCCTCAAACATCAACATTCAATCCTCAACACTTAATCCACAATCCTCAATCCTCAATCCTCAATCCTGAATTTTCAATCCTCAATAGAATATCCTCAATTCTCAGTTTTCAATACTCAGTCCTCTAATCTTCAATCGTCAGTCCTCAATCCTCAATCTTCAACCCTCAATCCTCAATCCTCAGTCCACGACTCACAATCTTCAATCCTCAATACTCAATCGTCAATCCTTAATCCTCAACCATCAATCCTCAGTCCTCAATCATCAATCCTCAATCCTCAATCCTCAATCCTCAATCCTCAATCCTCAATCCTCAATCCTCAATCGCCTATCTTCAATTATCAATCATCAATCCTCAATCTTCGGTCCTCAATCCTCAATCCTCAACCATCAATCCTCAATCCTCAATCCTCAATCCTCAATCCTCAATCCTCAATCCTCAATCCCCAATCTTCAATCATCAATCATCAATCCTCAATCTTCGATCCTCAATCCTCAATCCTCAACCCTGAATCCTCAACCCTCAGTAATCAACCCTCAATCCTCAATCCTCAATCCTCAATCCTCAATCCTCAATCCACAATCCCCAATCCTTAATCGTCAATCCTCAACTCTCAACCATCAATCCTCAATCCTCAATCCCCAACCCTCCACCCTCAATCGTCAATCCCCAAACCTCAACCTTCAATCCTCAACCCTTAATCATCTATCCTCAATCCTCAATCCTCAATTTTAAATCCACAGAAGAATATCCTCAACTCTCAGTTTTCAATACTCAGTCCTCAATCTTCAATCGTCAGTCCTCAGTCCTCAATCTTCAACACTCAATCCTCAGTCCACGACACTCAATCTTCAATCCTCAATGCTCAATCGGTAATCTTCAATCCTCAACCATCAGTCCTCAACCCTCAGACCCCAATCCTCAATCCTCAATCCTCAATCCTCAATCCTCAATCCTCAATCCTCAATCCTCAATCCTCAAGCCTCAATCGTTAATCCTCAAACCTCAACCTTCAACCCTCAACCCTTAATCCTCAATCCTCAATCCTCAATCCTCAATTTTCAAACCTCAATAGAATATCCTCAATTATCAGTTTTCAATATTCAGTCCTCAATCTTCAATCGTCAGTCCTCAATCCTCAATCTTCAACCCTCAATCCTCAACCCTCAGTCCACGACTCTCAATCTTCAATCCTCAATACTCAATCGTCAATCCTTAATTCTCAACCATCAACCCTCAGTCCTCAATCGTCAATCCTCAATCCTCAATCCTCAATCCTCAATTCTCGGCCCCCAATAAAAAATCCTCAATTCTCAGTATTCAATACTCAATCCTCAATCTACAATCTTCAAATGCCAGTTCCCAAACTTTCAATCCTCAACACTCTATCCTCAACACACAGTCCTCAATCTTCAATCAACAATCCCCAAACCTCAATCTTCAATCCTCAATCCTCAATCCTCAACCCTCAATCCTCAACCCACAGTAATCAACCCTCAATCCTCAATCCTCGATCCTCAATCATCAATTCTGAATCCTCAATCTTCAATCCTCAACACTCAATCCTCAATGCTCAATCCTCAATCCTCAATCCTCAATCCTCAATCCTCATTCTTCAATCCTCAATAGAATATCCTCAATTCTCAGTTCTCAATACTCAGTCCTCAATCTTCAATCGTCAGTCCTCAATCCTCCATCTTCAACCCTCAATCCTCATTCCTCAGTCCACGACACTCAATCTTCAATCCTCAATCCTCAATCCTCAATCCGCAATCCTCAATCCTCAATCCTCAATACTCAATCTTCAATCCTCGACCCTCAATCCACAATCCGCAATCCTCAATCCGCAATCCTCAATCCTCAATACTCAAACCTCAATCCTCAACCCTCATACCTCAGGCCTCAATCCTCAATCATCAGTCCTCAATGTTCAAATCTCAATCCTCAACAGAATATCCTCAATTCTCAGTTTTCAATACCCAATCCACAATCTTCAATCTTCAACTATCAATCCTCAAACATCAATTCTCAACACTCAATCCTCAACTCTCAGTCCACAATCTTCAATCCTTAATCCCAAATCTTCAATCTTCAATCCTCAATCTACAATACTCTATCTTCAACCTTCAATCCTCAATCCTCAATCCTCAAACCTCAATCATCAATTCTCAATCCTCAAACTTCAATCCTCAATCCTCAATCCTCAATCCTCAATCCTCAATCCTCAATCCTCAAACTTCAATCCTCAATCCTCAATCCTCAATCCTCAATCCTCAATCCTCAATCGTCAATACTCAATCCTCAACCATCAATCCTCAATCCTCAATCCCCAATCCTCAATCCTCAATCGTCAATCGTCAATACTCAATCCTCAACCGTCAATCCTCAATCCTCAATCCCCAATCCTCAATCCTCAATCGTCAATCCTCAAACCTCAACTTTCAATCCTCAACCCTTAATCCAGAATCCTCAATCCTGAATCCTCAATTTTCAATCCTCAATAGAATATACTCAATTCTCAGTTTTCAGTACTCAGTCCTCAATCTTCAACCGTCAGTCCTCAATCCACAATCTTGAGCCCTCAATCCTCAATCCTCAGTCCACGACACTCAATCTTCAATCCTCAATCCTCAATCGTCAATTCTCAATCCTCAACCATCAATCCTCAATCCTCAATCCTCAGTCCTCAACCCTCAATCCTCAATCCTCAATCCTCAATCATCAATCCTCAATCCTCAATATTCAATCCTCAATAGAATAAGCTCAATTCTCAGTTTTCAATACTCAGTCCTCAATCTTCAATCGTCAGTTCTCAATCCTCAATATTCAACCCTCAATCCTCAATCATCAGTCCACGACACTCAATTGTCAATCCTCAAACCACAATCGTCAATCCTCAATCCTCAACCTACAATCCTCAATCCTCAATACTCAATCCTCAATTCTCAGCCCCCAATAGAAGATCCTCAATTCTCAGTTTCCAATACTCAATCCTCAACCTACAATCTTCAAATCTTAGTTCCCAAACATCAATTCTCAACACAATATCCTTAACACTCAGTCCTCAATCTTCAATCAACAATCCTCAAACCTCAATCTTCAATCTTCAATCCTCGACACTCAATCCTCAATCCTCAATCCTCAATCCGCAATCCTCAATCCTCAATCCTCAATCCTCAATCTTCAATCCTCGACCCTCAATCCTCAATCCTCAATCCTCAATCCGCAATCCCCAATCCTCAATACTCAAACCTTAATCCTCAACCCTCATTCCTCAGTCCTCAATCCTCAATCTTCAGTTCGCAATCCCCAATCCACAATCCTCAATTATCAATCCTAAATCCTAAAATTTCAACCTCAATCCTCAATCTTGAAACATGAATACACAATTCTCAACCTTCAATCCTCAAACCTCAATTGTCAATACTCAATCCTCAGCCCTGAGTCCTCAAACTTCAGTCCTCAATCCTCAATCCTCAATACTCGATCCTCAATCTTCAGTACTCAATCACCAATCATCAATACTCAATCCCCAATCCTCAATCCTCAATCCTCAATCTTCAACCATGAATCATCAATCCTCAATCTTCAATCCTCAATCCTCAATCCTCAACCCTCAATCCTCAACCCTCAGTAATCAATCCTCAATCCTCAGTCCTCAATCCTCAACACTCAAACCTCAATCCTCAACCCTCATTCCTAAATCCTCAATCCTCAATCTTCAGTCCTCAATCCTCAATCCTCAATCCTCAATCTTCAATCATCAATCATCAATCCTCAATCTTCGATCCTCAGTCCTCAATCCTCAACCCTCAATCCTCAACCCTCAGCAATCAACCCTCATTCCTCAATCCTCAGTTCTCAATCCTCAATCATCAATACTCAATCCTCAATCTTCAATCCTCAACCCTCAATTCTCAATGCTCAATCCTCAATACTCTTTCCTCAATCCTCAATCCTCAATCCTCAATCCTCAATCCTCAATCCCCATTCCTCAATCCTCAATCGTCAATCCTCAAACCTCAAACTTCAATCCTCAACCCTTAATCATCAATCCTCAATCCCCAATCCTCAATGTTCAATACTCAATAGTATAACCTCAATTCTCAGGTTTTGAAAACTGAAAAAATACTCAGTCCTCAATCTTGAATCGACAGTCCTCAATCCTCAATATACTGCCCACAATTCTCAATCCTCTGTCCACGACACTCAATCTTCAATCCTCAATCCTCAATCGTCAAAACACAATCCTCAACCATAAATCCTCAATCCTCAATCCTCAATCCTCAACCCTCAGTAATCAACCCTCAATCCTCAACCATCAATCCTCAATCCTCAACCCCAATCCTCAATCCTCAATCGTCAATACTCAATCCTCAATCCTCAATCCTCAAACCTCAACCATCAATCCGCAATCTTCAATCCTCAATCCCCAATTCTCAATCCTCAATCCTCAACCTTCAATCATCAATAATCAATCCTCAATCCTCAATCCCCTATCCTCAATACTCAATCGTCAATCCTCAAACCTCAACCTTCAATACTCAACCCTTGATCCTCAATCCTCAATCCTCAATCCTCAATCCTCAATTTTCGATCCTCAATAGAATAACCTCAATTCTCAGTTTTTGAAAACAGAAAAAATACTCAGTCCTCAATCTTCAATCGACAGTCCTCAATCCTCAATCTTCAGCCCTCAGTAATCAACCCTCAATCCTCAATCCTCAATCCTCAGTCATCAATTCTCAATCCTCAATCTTCAATCCTCAACACTCAATCCTCAATGTTTAACCCTCAATCCTCTATCCTCAATCCACAACCCTCAATCCTCATCCTCAATCCTCAATCGGCAATCCTCAATCCTCAACCATCAAACCTCAATCCTCAATACTCAATCCTCAATCCTCAATCCTCAATCCTCAATCCTCAATCCTCAAACCTCAAACTTCAATCCTCAACCCTTAATCATCAATCCTCAATCCCCAATCCTCAATGTTCAATACTCAATAGTATAACCTCAATTCTCAGGTTTTGAAAACTGAAAAAATACTCAGTCCTCAATCTTGAATCGACAGTCCTCAATCCTCAATATACTGCCCACAATTCTCAATCCTCTGTCCACGACACTCAATCTTCAATCCTCAATCCTCAATCGTCAAAACACAATCCTCAACCATAAATCCTCAATCCTCAATCCTCAATCCTCAACCCTCAGTAATCAACCCTCAATCCTCAACCATCAATCCTCAATCCTCAACCCCAATCCTCAATCCTCAATCGTCAATACTCAATCCTCAATCCTCAATCCTCAAACCTCAACCATCAATCCGCAATCTTCAATCCTCAATCCCCAATTCTCAATCCTCAATCCTCAACCTTCAATCATCAATAATCAATCCTCAATCCTCAATCCCCTATCCTCAATACTCAATCGTCAATCCTCAAACCTCAACCTTCAATACTCAACCCTTGATCCTCAATCCTCAATCCTCAATCCTCAATCCTCAATTTTCGATCCTCAATAGAATAACCTCAATTCTCAGTTTTTGAAAACAGAAAAAATACTCAGTCCTCAATCTTCAATCGACAGTCCTCAATCCTCAATCTTCAGCCCTCAGTAATCAACCCTCAATCCTCAATCCTCAATCCTCAGTCATCAATTCTCAATCCTCAATCTTCAATCCTCAACACTCAATCCTCAATGTTTAACCCTCAATCCTCTATCCTCAATCCACAACCCTCAATCCTCATCCTCAATCCTCAATCGGCAATCCTCAATCCTCAACCATCAAACCTCAATCCTCAATACTCAATCCTCAATCCTCAATCCTCAATCCTCAATCCTCAATCCTCAATCGTCAATATTCAATCCTCAACCATCAATACTCAATTCTCAATCCCCAATCCTCAATCCACAATCGTCAATCCTCAATCCACAATCCCCAATCGTCAATACTCAATCCTCAACCATCAATCCTCAATCCTCGATCCCCAATCCTCAATCCTCAATCGTCAATCCTCAAACATCAACCTTCAATCCTCAACCCTTAATCCTCAATCCTCAATCCTCAATTCTCGGCGCTCAATAAAAAATCCTCAGTTCTCAGTTTTCAATACTCAATCCTAAATCTACAATCTTCAAATCTCAGTTCCCAAACATCAATTCTCAACACTATATCCTCAACACTCAGTCCTCAACCTTCAATCAACAATCCTCAAACCTCAATCTTCAATCCTCAATCCTCAATCCTCAATCTTCAACCCTCAATCCTCAATCCTCAGTCCACGACACTCAATCTTCAATCCTCAATCCTCAATCGTCAATCCTCAATCCTCAATCCTCAATCCACAATCCCCAATCGTCAATCCTCAATCCTCAACCATCAATGTTCAGTCCTCAATCCCCAATCCTCAATCCTCAATCGTCAATCCTCAAACCTCAACCTTCATTCCTCAACGCTTAATCCTCAATCCTCAATCCTCAATCCTCAATTTTGAATCCTCAATAGAATAACCTCAATTCTCAGTTTTCAATACTCAGTCCTCAATCTTCAATCGTCACTCCTCAGTCCTGAATCTTCAACCCTCAATCCTCAATCCTCAGCCCACGACACTCAATCATCAATCCTCAATCCTCAATCGTCAATCCTCAATCATCAACCATCAATCCTCAGTCATCAATCCTAAATCCTCAATCCTCTATCTTCAACCATCAATCATCAATTCTCAATCTTCAATCCTCAATCCTCAATACTCAACACTCAATCCTCAAACCTCAATCCTCAATCCTCAATCCTCAATCTTCAATCCTCAATAGAACATCCTCAATTCTCAGTTTTCAATACTCAGTCCTCAATCTTCAATCGTCACTCCTCAGTCCTGAATCTTCAAACCTCTATCCTCAATCCTCAGCCCACGACACTCAATCATCAATCCTCAATCCTCAATCGTCAATCCTCAATCCTCAACCATCAATCCTCAGGCCTCAATCCTAAATCCTCAGTCCTCTATCTTCAACCATCAATCATCAATTCACAATGTTCAATCCTCAATCCTCAACACTCAACACTCAATCCTCAAACCTCAATCCTCAATCGTCAACCCTCAATCCTCAACCACCAATACTCAACTCTCAATCCCCAATCCTCAGTCCTCAATCGTCAATCCTCAAACCTCAACCTTCAATCCTCAGTCCTCAATCCTCAATTTTCAAACCTCAATAGAATATCCTCAATTCTCTGTTTTCAATACTCAGTCCTCAGTTTTCAATCGTCAGTCCTCAATCCTCAATCTTCAACACTCAATCCTCAATCCTCAGTCCACGACACACAGCCTTCAATCCTCAAACCACAATCGTCAATCCTCAATCCTCAACCATCAATCCTCAATCCTCAATCCTCAATCTTCAACGCTCAATCCTCAATCCTCAGTCCACGACTCTCAATCTTCAGTCCTCAATCCTGAACCCTCAATCCTCAATCCTCAATCCTCAATCCTCAATTCTCGGCTCTCAATAGAAAATCCTCAATTCTCGGCCCTCAATAGAAAATCCTCAATTCTCTGTTTTCCATACTCTATCCTCAATCTACAATCTTCATATCTCAGTTCCCAAACTTCAATTCTCAACTCTCTATCCTCAACACTCAGCCCTCAATCTTCAATCTACAACCCTCAAACCTCAATCTTCAATCTTCAATCCTCGACCCTCAATTCTCAATCCGCAATCCACAATCCTCAATCCTCAATCTTCAATCATCAATCATCTATCCTCACTCTTCAATCCTCAATCCTCAATCCTCAACACTCAATCCTCAACCCTCAGTATTCAAACCTCAATACTCAATCCTCGATCCTCAATCATCAATTCTCAATCCTCAATCTTCTATCCTCAACACGCAATCCTCAATTCTCAATCCTCAATCCTCTATCCTCAAACCTCAATCCTCAATACTCAATCCTCAATCCACGATCCCCTATCGTCAATCCTCAATCCTCAACCATCAATCCTCAATCCTCAATCCTCAATCCTCAATCCTCAATCCTCAATCCTCAATCCTCAATCCTCAGTCCGCAAGCCTCAATCCTCAATATTCAATTATCAATCCTCAATCTTCAATCCTCAATAGAACATCCTCAATTCTCAGTTTTCAATACTCAGTCCTCAATCTTCAATCGTCACTCCTCAGTCCTGAATCTTCAAATCTCTATCCTCAATCCTCAGCCCACGACACTCGATCATCAATCCTCAATCCACAATCGTCAATCCTCAATCCTCAACCATCAATCCTCAGTCCTCAATCCTAAATCCTCAATCCTCTATCTTCAACAATCAATCATCAATTCTCAATGTTCAATCCTCAATCCTCAACACTCAACACTCAATCCTCAAACCTCAATCCTAAATCGTCAACCCTCAATCCTCAACCACCAATACTCAATTCTCAATCCCCAATCCTCAAGCCTCTATTGTCAATCCTCATACCTCAACCTTCAATCCTCAACCCTTAATCCTCAATCCTCAACCCTCATTCCTCAATCCTCAATCCTCAATCTTCAGTCCTCAATCCCCAATCCCCAATCCACAATCCTCAATTATCAATCCTAAATCCTGAAACTTCAACCTCAAACCTCAATCTTGAAACATGAATACACAATTCTTAATCTTCAATCCTCAATCCTCATTCGTCAACCATCAATCCTCAACCATCAATCCTCAGTCCTCAATCCTCAATCCTCAATCCTCAATCCTCAATCCCCAAAATTCAATTGTCAATCCTCAATTCTCAAACCTCAGTCCTCAATCCTCCACCCTCAATTCTGAAACCTGAATCTTCAACATCAATCATCAATCCTCAATCTTCAATCCTTAATCCTCAACGCTCAATCCTCTGCCCACAGTCTCAACCACCAATCCTCAATTCTCAATCCTCAATCCTCAATCTTAAATCATCAACCGTCAATCCTCAATCCTCAATCCTCAATCCTCAATCCTCAATCCTCGATCCTCTATCCTCAGTCCTCAAGCCTCGATCCTCAATGCTCAATACTCGATCCTCAATCTTCAGTCCTCAATCCCCAATCCTCAATCCTCAATTATCAATCCTAAATCCTCAAACTGCAACATCAATCCTCAATCCTCAATCCTCAATACACAATCCTCAACCCTCAGACCTCAATCTTCAATCCTCAATCCTCAATCCTCAATCGTCAATCCTCAACCCTCAGTAATCAACGCTCAATCCTCAATCCTCAATCCTAAACCCTCAGTCCTCAACCCTCAGTAATCAACCCTCAATCCTCAATCATCAATCCTCAATCATCAATTCTCAATCCTCAATCTTCAATCCTCGACACTCAATCCTCAACACTCAATCCTCAATCCTCTATCCTCAAACCTCAGTCCTCAATCCTCAATCCTCAATCCTCAATCCTCAATCGTCAATCCTCAATCCTCAATTATCAATTCTCGATCCTGAATCATCAATCCTCAACACTCAATCCTGAATGCTCAATCCTCAATCCTCTATTCTTAATCCTCAATCCTCAATCCTGAATCCTCAATTCTCAATCGTCAATCCTCAATCCTCAACCATCAATAGTCAATTCTCAATCCCCAATCCTCAATCCTCAATCGTCAATCCTCAACCCTCAGTAATCAACGCTCAATCCTCAATCCTCAATCCTCAATCCTCAATCCTCAATCCTCAATCCTCAATCCTCAATCTTCAATCATCAACTATCAATCCTCAATCTTCAATCCTCAATCCTCAATCCTCAACCCTCAATCCTCAACCCTCAGTAGTCAACCCTCAATCCTCAATTCTCAATCCTCAACCATCAATTCTCAATCCTCAATATTCAATCCTCAGCACTTAATCCTCAATGCTCAATCCTCAATCCTCAACCCTCAATCCTCAATCCTCAATTCTCAATCTTCAATCATCAATCATCAATCCTCAATCTTCAATCCTCAATCTTCAATCCTCAACACTCAAACCTCAGCCCTCAGTAATCAACCCTCAATCCTCAATTCTCAATCCTCAACCAGCAATCCTCAGTCCTCAATCCTCAATCCTCAATCCTCAATCTTCAACCATCAATCATCAATTCTCAGTCTTCAATCCTCAATCCTCAATCCTCAATGCTCAATCCTCAATCCTATATTCTCAATCCTCAATCCCCAATCTTCAATCCTCAATCTTCAATCCTCAATACTCAACCCTCAATCCTCAGTCCTCGAGCTTCAATCCTCAATATTCAATTATCAATCCTGAATTCTGAAACCTCAATCCTCAACCCTCAGTACTCAATCCTCAATCCTCAATCCTCAATCCTCAATCGTCAATCCTCAAACCTCAACCATCAATCCTCAATACTTAATCCCCAATCCCCAACCCTCAATCCTCAGGACAAGATGCTCAATTCTAAGTTTTCAATACTCAACACTCAATCTTCAAATCTCAGTTCACAGACATCAATCCTTATCACTCTGTTCTCAACACTTTGTCCTCAATCTTCAATCATCAATCCTCAATCCTTAATATTCAAACCTCAATCCTGAATCCTCAACCCTCAATCCTCAACCCTCAATCCTCAACCCTCTATCCTCGAACCCCTATCCTCAATCTTCGATCCTCAATCTGCAGCCATCAATCCTCAATCCTCAATCCGCAACCCTCTATCCTCGAACCCGTATCCTCTATCTTCGATCCTCAATCTGCAGCCATCAATCCTCAATCCTCAATCCTCAATCCTCAATCCTCAATCGTCAATTCTCAAATCTCAACACTCAATAGAATATCCTCAACTCTCAGTTTTTAATCCTCAGTTCTCAATCTTCAATCAAGAATCCTCAAACCTCAATCTTCAGTCCTCAATCCTCAATCCTCAACCCTCAATCCTCAACCTTCAGTAATCAACCCTCAATCCTCAATCCTCAATCCTCAATCATCAATCATCAATTCTCAATCCTCAATATTCAATCCTCAACACTCAATCCTCAATGCTCAATCCTCAATCCTCTATCCTCAATCCTCAATCCTCAACCCTCAATCCTCCATCCTCAAACCTCAATCCTCAATTCTCAATTCTCAATCCTAAATCCTCAATCTTCAATCCTCAATCCCCAATCCTCAGTCCTCAGTCCTCAAGCCTCAATCCTCAATATTCAATTGTCAATCATCAATTCTTAAACCTCAATCCTCAACCCTCAGTCCTCAATCCTCAATCCTCAATCCTCAATCCTCAATCCGCAAACTTCGATCCTCAATACTCTATGCTCAATCCTCAATTCACAACACTCAAACCTCAAATGTCAGTACACAATACTCAATGCTCAATCCTGAATCCTCAATCTTCAATCCTCAATCCTCAACCATCAATCCTCAATCCTCAATCCTCAATATTCAATCCTCAACCCTCTGTCCTCAGTCTTCAATATTCAATCCTCAATCCTCAATCTTCAATCCTCAATCCCCAATCCTCAATCCTCAACCATCAACCCTCAGTAATCAGCCCTCAATCTTCAGTCCTCAATCCCCAATCCTCAATCCTCAATTATCAATCCTAAATACTCAAACTTCAACCTCAATCCTCAATCTTGAAACATGAATACACAATTCTCAATCTTCAGTCCTCAAACCTCAATCGTAAATACTCAATCCTCAACCCTGAGTCCTCAATCCTCAATACTCAATATTCAATCGTTTATGCGCAATCCTCAATACTAAATTCTCCAACCTCAATCCTCAACCCTCAGACCTCAATCCTCAATCCTCAATCCTCAACCCTCAATCCTCATTCCTCAAACTTCAATCCTCAATACTCAATGCTCAATCCTCAATTCACAACACTCAATGCTCAACTATCAGCACACAATTCTCAATGCTCAATCCTGAATCCTCAATCTTCAATCCTCAATCCTCAACCATCAATTCTCAACCCTCAATCCTCAATAATAAATCCTCAACCCTCTGTTCTCAGTCTTCAATACTCAATCCTCAATCCTCAATCTTCAATCCTCAATCCCCAATCCTCAATCCTCAACCCTCAATCCTCAAGCCTCTATACTCGATCCTCGATCCTCAGTCCTCAAGCCTGAACACTCAATATGCAATTGTCAATCATAAATTCACAGCACTCAATCCTCACCCTTCAGTCCGCAATCCTCAGTCCTCAATCATCAATCATCAATCATCAATCCTCAATCTTCAATCCTCAATCCTCTATCCTCTATCCTCAATCCTCAATCATCAATCCTCAATCCTCAATCCTCAATCCTCAGTCCTCAGTCCTCAATCCTCAATCCTCAGTCCTCAATCGTCATTCCTCAAACTTCAATCCTCAATATTCAATGCTCAATCCTCAATTCACAACACTCAATCCTCAGCTATCAGTACACAATACTCAATGCTCAATCCTGAATCCTCAATCTTCAATCCTCAATCCTCAACCATCAATCCTATATCCTCAATCCTCAATACTCAATCTTCAACCGCCCGTCCTCAGTCTTCAATACTCAATCCTCAATCCTCAATCTTTAATCCTCAATCCCCAATCCTCAATCCTCAACCCTCAACCCTCAGTAATCAACCCTCAATCCTCAATCCTCAATCATCATACCCTGAGTCCTCAATCCTCAATACTCCATCTTCAATCCTTTATCCGCAATCCTCAATCCTCAATACTCAATCCTCAATCCTCAATCCTCAATCCTCAATCTTCAATCATCAGTCAGAAATCCTCAATCTTCAATCCTCAATCCTCAATCCTCAACCCTCAATCAATCCTCAATCCTAAACCTCAATCCTAAATTATTGTGTTTGATAGTGTGGTTATTATAATTATCATTTAGATTATTATGCCTATTATGGTTATTATGGCTTTTATGGCTCTTATAATTGTTATTATGATTGCTTCCATGTTTAATATGGTTATTATTATGATTATTATGATTATTATGTTTCATAGTATGATTATGACGTATATTACGATCATCACTAAGATTATTCTGGTGATTATGACTATTACGATTATTAAGGCTGTAATAACGGTTATTAAGGTTATTTCCATGATAATTCTGTTTATTATTTCGATGTTATGATTAATACAGTTAGCATAACTATTACTATGATTATTACGACTATTATGACTGTTGCTATGATTACTATGATTATTATTAAGATTGTCATGATTGTTGTGGTTATTATGACGATTACTATGATTATTATGGTTGACAGTGTGGTTGTTATGATTATTATTTAGATTATTACGGCTATTACTATTATTATGGTTTTCATGGCAATTATAATGGTTATTATGGTTGTTTCCAAGTGTATTATTTTTATCATTATGATTATTATGATTATTACGTTTCATAGTATGATTATGACGAATATTATGATCATCACTAAGATTATTCTGGTGATTATGGCTATAACGATTATTATGGCTATAACGATTATTATGGCTATAACAACGATTATTAAGGTTATTTCGATGATTATTCTGTTTATTATAACGATGTTATGATAATTACAGTTAGTATAACTATTACTATGATTATTACGGCTATTATAAGTGTTGCTATGATTATCATGGTTGTTATTACGAGTGACATCATTGTTGTGGTTATTATGACGATTACTATGATTATTATGTGTGATAGTGAGGTTATTATAACTATTATTTAGATTACTATGGCTCTTATGATTATTATGGTTTTTATGGCTATTATAATGGATATTATGATTGTTTCCAAGATTATTATTTTTATCTTTATGATTATTATGATTATTACGTTTCATAGTATGATTATGACGAATATTATGATCATCGCTAAGATTATTCTGGTGATTATGGCTATAACGATTATTATGGCTATAACGATTATTATGGCTATAACAACGATTATTAAGGTTATTTCGATGATTATTCTGTTTATTATAACGATGTTATGATAATTACAGTTAGTATAACTATTACTATGATTATTACGGCTATTATAAGTGTTGCTATGATTATCATGGTTGTTATTACGAGTGACATCATTGTTGTGGTTATTATGACGATTACTATGATTATTATGTGTGATAGTGAGGTTATTATAACTATTATTTAGATTACTATGGCTCTTATGATTATTATGGTTTTTATGGCTATTATAATGGATATTATGATTGTTTCCAAGATTATTATTTTTATCTTTATGATTATTATGATTATTACGTTTCATAGTATGATTATGACGAATATTATGATCATCACTAAGATTATTCTGGTGATTATGACTATAACGATTATTATGGCTATAACAACGATTATTAAGGTTATTTCGATGACTATTCTGTTTATTATAACGATGTTATGATTATTACAGTTAGTATAACTATTACTATGATTATTACGACTATTATGGCTGTTGCTATGATTATTATGATTATTATTAAGATTGTCATGATTGTTGTGGTTATTATGAAAATTACTATGATTATTATGGTCGACAGTGTGGTTGTTATGATTATCATTTAGATTATTATGGCTATTACTATTATTATGGTTTTCATGGCTATTATAATGGTTATTATGGTTGTTTCCAAGTGTATTATGGTTATCACTATGATTATTCTGATTATTATGTTTCATAGTATGATTATGACGTATATTATCATAATCACTAAGATTATTCTGGTGATTATGACTATAACGATTATTATGGCTATAACAACGATTATTAAGGTTATTTCGATGATTATTCTGTTTATTATAACGATGTTATGATTATTACAGTTAGTATAACTATTACTATGATCATTACGGCTATTATGATTGTTGGTATGATTATCATGGTTGTTATTACGAGTGACATCATTGTTGTGGTTATTATGACGATTACTATGATTATTATGGATGATAGTATGGTTGTTATGATTATTATTCATATTATTATGTCTATTATTATTATTATGGTTTTTATGGCTATTATAATGGTTATTATGATTGTTTCCAAGTTTATTATGGTTATCATTATGATTATTATGATTATTATGTTTCATAGTATGATTATGACGTATATTATCATAATCACTAAGATTATTCTGGTGATTAGGACTATTACGATTATTATGGCTGTAATAACGATTATTAAGGTTATTTCCATGTTAATTCTGTTTATTATTACGTTGTTATAATTATTACAGTTAGTCTAACTATTACTATGATTATTACGGCTATTATGGTTGATGCTACGATTTTCATAATTATTATTATGATTGCTATGATTTTTGTGGTTATTATGTCGGTTACTTTGATTATTATGGTTGACAGTATGGTTATTATGATTATCATGCAGATTATTATGGCTATTACGATTATTATGGTTTTTATGGCCATTATAATGGTTATTATGATTCTTTCCAAGTTTATTATGGTTTTTTATGATTATTATGATTATTATGTTTCATAGTATGATTATGACGTGTATTGTGATCATCACTCAGATTATTCTGCTGATTATGACTATTACGATTATTATGGTTATAATAACAATTATTAAGGTTATTTCCATGATAATTCTGTTTATTATTTCGATGTTATGATTACTACAGTTAGCATAACTATTACTATGATTATTACGACTATTATGACTGTTGCTATGATTATTATGATTATTATTACGATTGTTATGATTGTTGCGGTTATTATGACGATTACTATGATTATTATGGTTGATAGTGTGGTTATTATGATTATCATTTAGATTACTATGCCTATTATGGTTATTATGGCTTTTATGGCTCTTATAATTGTTATTATGATTGCTTCCATGTTTAACATGGTTATTATTGTGATTATTATGATTATTATGTTTCATAGTATGATTATGACGAATATTACGATCATCACTAAGATTATTCTGGTGATTATGACTATTACGATTATTATGGCTATAATAACGGTTATTAAGGTTATTTCCATGATAATTCTGTTTATTATTTCGATGTTATGATTACTACAGTTAGCATAACTATTACTATGATTATTACGACTATTATGACTGTTGCTATGATTATTATGATTATTATTAAGATTGTCATGATTGTTGTGGTTATTATGACGATTACTATGATTATTATGGTTGACAGTGTGGTTGTTATGATTATCATTTAGATTATTATGGCTATTACTATTATTATGGTTTTCATGGCTATTATAATGGTTATTATGGTTGTTTCCAAGTGTATTATGGATATCATTATGATTATTCTGATTATTATGTTTCATAGTATGATTACGACGTATATTATCATAATCACTAAGATTATTCTGGTGATTATGACTATAACGATTATTATGGCTGTAATAACGATTATTAAGGTTATTTCCATGTTAATTCTGTTTATTATTACGTTGTTATAATTATTACAGTTAGTCTAACTATTACTATGATTATTACGGCTATTATGGTTGATGCTACGATTTTCATAATTATTATTATGATTGCTATGATTTTTGTGGTTATTATGTCGGTTACTATGATTATTATGGTTGATAGTATGGTTATTATGATTATCATTTAGATTATTATGGCTATTATGATTATTATGGTTTTTATGGCTATTATAATGGTTATTATGATTTTTCCAGGTTAATTATGGTTAGTATTATGATTATTATTATTATTATGTTTCATAGTATGATTATGAGGAATATTATGATCATCACTAAGATTATTCTGGTGGTTTTGACTATGACGATTATTATCGCTATAATAACGATTATTAAGGTTATTTCCATGATATTTCTGTTTATTATTTCGACGTTATGATTACTACAGTTAGCATAACTATTACTATGAATATTTCGACTATTATGACTGTTGCTATGATTATTATGACTTTACTAAGATTGTCATGATTGTTGTGGTTATTATGACGATTACTATGATTATTATGGTTGATAGCGTGGTTATTATTATTATCATTTAGATTATTATGCCTGTTATGGTCATTATGGTTTTTATGGCTATTATAATGGTTATTATGTTTGCTTCCAAGTTTATTATGGTTATCATTATGATTATTATGTTTCATAGTATGATTATGACGTATATTATCATAATCACTAAGATTATTCTGGTGATTAGGAATATTACGATTATTATGGCTATAATAACGATTATTAATGTTATTTCCATGTTAATTCTGTTTATTATTACGATTTTATGATTACTACAGTTAGCATCACTATTACTATGATTATTACGGCTATTATGACTGTTGCTATGATTAGTACGATTATTATTACGATTGTTATGATTGTTGGTGCTATTATGACGATTACTATGATTATTATGGTTGATAGTGTGGTTATTATGATTATCATTTAGATTATTATGCCTATTATGGTTATTATGGCTTTTATGGCTCTTATAATTGTTATTATGATTGCTTCCATGTTTAACATGGTTATTATTATGATTATTATGATTATTATGTATCATAGTATGATTATGACGTATATTATCATAATCACTAAGATTATTCTGGTGATTAGGACTATTACTATTATTATGGCTATAATAACGATTATTAATGTTATTTCCATGTTAATTCTGTTTATTATTACGTTGTTATAATTATTACAGTTAGTCTAACTATTACTATGATTATTACGGCTATTATGGTTGATGCTACGATTATCATAATTATTATTATGATTGCTATGATTTTTGTGGTTATTATGTCGGTTACTATGATTATTATGGTTGATAGTATGGTTATTATGATTATCATGCAGATTATTATGGCTATTTCGATTATTTTGGTTTTTATGGCCATTATAATGGTTATTATGATTCTTTCCAATTTTATTATGGTTTTTTATGATTATTATGATTATTATGTTTCATAGTATGATTATGACGTATATTATCATAATCACTAAGATTATTCTGGTGATTATGACTATTACGACTATTAAGGCTATAATAACCATTATTAAGGTTATTTCCATGAGTATTCTATTTATTATTTCGATGTTATGATTACTATAGTTAGCATAACTATTACTATGATTATTACGACTATTATGACTGTTGCTATAATTAGTATGATTATTATTACGATTGTTATGATTGTTGTGGCTATTATGACGATTACTATGATTATTATGGTTGACAGTGTGGTTCTTATGATTATCAGTTAGATTATTATGGCTATTGCTATTATTATGGTTTTTATGGCTATTATAATGGTTATTATGATTGTTTCCAAGTTTATTATGGTTATCATTATGATTATTATGATTATTATGTTTCATAGTATGATTATGACGTATATTATAATAATCACTAAGATTATTGTGGTGATTATGACTATTACGATTATTAAGGCAATAATAACGACTATTAAGGTTATTTCCATGAGAATTCTATTTATTATATCGATGTTATGATTACTACAGTTAGCATAACTATTACTATGATTATTACGACTATTATGACTGTTGCTATGATTAGTACGATTATTATTACGATTGTTATGATTGTTGGTGCTATTATGACGATTACTATGATTATTATGGTTGATAGTGTGGTTATTATGATTATCATTTAGATTATTATGCCTATTATGGTTATTATGGCTTTTATGGCTCTTATAATTGTTATTATGATTGCTTCCATGTTTAACATGGTTATTATTATGATTATTATGATTATTATGTTTCATAGTATGATTATGACGAATATTACGATCATCACTAAGATTATTCTGGTGATTATGACTATTACGATTATTATGGCTATAATAACGGTTACTAAGGTTATTTCCATGATAATTCTGTTTATTATTTCGATGTTATGATCACTACAGTTAGCATAACTATTACTATGATTATTACGACTATTATGACTGTTGCTATGATTATTATGATTATTATTAAGATTGTCATGATTGTTGTGGTTATTATGACGATTACTATGATTATTATGGTTGACAGTGTGGTTGTTATGATTATCATTTAGATTTTTATGGCTATTACTATTATTATGGTTTTCATGGCTATTATAATGGTTATTATGGTTGTTTCCAAGTGTATTATGGATATCATTATGATTAT
Source organism: Calliopsis andreniformis (assembly GCF_051401765.1). NCBI lineage: Eukaryota > Metazoa > Arthropoda > Insecta > Hymenoptera > Andrenidae > Calliopsis > Calliopsis andreniformis. Next base: position 1,336,052 of record NW_027480523.1, read on the forward strand.
TATGATTATTATGTTTCATAGTATGATTATGACGTATATTATCCTAATCACTAAGATTATTCTGGTGATTATGACTATAACGATTATTATGGCTATAACAACGATTATTAAGGTTATTTCGATGATTATTCTGTTTATTATAACGATGTTATGATTATTACAGTTAGTATAACTATTACTATGATCATTAGGGCTATTATGATTGTTGCTATGATTATCATGGTTGTTATTACGAGTGACATCATTGTTGTGGTTATTATGACGATTACTATGATTATTATGGATGATAGTATGGTTGTTATGATTATTATTCATATTATTATGTCTATTATTATTATTATGGTTTTTATTGCTATTATAATGGTTATTATGATTGTTTCCAAGTTTATTATGGTTATCATTATGATTATTATGATTATTATGTTTCATAGTATGATTATGACGTATATTATGATAATCACTAAGATTATTCTGGTGATTAGGACTATTACTATTATTATGGCTATAATAACGATTATTAAGGTTATTTCCATGTTAATTCTGTTTATTATTACGTTGTTATAATTATTACAGTTAGTCTAACTATTACTATGATTATTACGGCTATTATGGTTGATGCTACGATTATCATAATTATTATTATGATTGCTATGATTTTTGTGGTTATTATGTCGGTTACTATGATTATTATGGTTGATAGTATGGTTATTATGATTATCATGCAGATTATTATGGCTATTTCGATTATTTTGGTTTTTATGGCCATTATAATGGTTATTATGATTCTTTCCAATTTTATTATGGTTTTTTATGATTATTATGATTATTATGTTTCATAGTATGATTATGACGTATATTATCATAATCACTAAGATTATGCTGGTGATTATGACTATTACGACTATTAAGGCTATAATAACCATTATTAAGGTTATTTCCATGAGAATTCTATTTATTATTTCGATGTTATGATTACTACAGTTAGCATAACTATTACTATGATTATTACGACTATTATGACTGTTGCTATAATTAGTATGATTATTATTACGATTGTTATGATTGTTGTGGCTATTATGACGATTACTATGATTATTATGGTTGACAGTGTGGTTCTTATGATTATCAGTTAGATTATTATGGCTATTGCTATTATTATGGTTTTTATGGCTATTATAATGGTTATTATGATTGTTTCCAAGTTTATTATGGTTATCATTATGATTATTATGATTATTATGTTTCATAGTATGATTATGACGTATATTATCATAATCACAAAGATTATTCTGGTGATTAGGACTATTACGATTATTACGGCTATAATAACGATTATTAAGGTTATTTCCATGTTAATTCTGTTTATTATTACGATGTTATGATTAATACAGTTAGCATCACTATTACTATGATTATTCCGGCTATTATGACTGTTGCTATGATTAGTACGGTTATTATTACGATTGTTATGATTGTTGGGGCTATTATGACGATTACTATGATTATTATGGTTGATAGTGTGGTTATTATGATTATCATTTAGATTACTATGCCTATTATGGTTATTATGGCTTTTATTGCTCTTATAATTGTTATTATGATTGCTTCCATGTCTAACATGGTTATTATTATGATTATTATGATTATTATGTTTCATAGTATGATTATGACGTATATTATAATAATCACTAAGATTATTGTGGTGATTATGACTATTACGATTATTAAGGCAATAATAACGATTATTAAGGTTATTTCCATGAGAATTCTATTTATTATATCGATGTTATGATTACTACAGTTAGCATAACTATTACTATGATTATTACGACTATTATGACTGTTGCTATGATTAGTACGATTATTATTACGATTGTTATGATTGTTGGTGCCATTATGACGATTACTATGATTATTATGGTTGATAGTGTGGTTATTATGATTATCATTTAGATTATTATGCCTATTATGGTTATTATGGCTTTTATGGCTCTTATAATTGTTATTATGATTGCTTCCATGTTTAACATGGTTATTATTATGATTATTATGATTATTATGTTTCATAGTATGATTATGACGAATATTACGATCATCACAAAGATTATTCTGGTGATTATGACTATTACGATTATTATGGCTATAATAACGGTTATTAAGGTTATTTCCATGATAATTCTGTTTATTATTTCGATGTTATGATCACTACAGTTAGCATAACTATTACTATGATTATTACGACTATTATGACTGTTGCTATGATTATTATGATTATTATTAAGATTGTCATGATTGTTGTGGTTATTATGACGATTACTATGATTATTATGGTTGACAGTGTGGTTGTTATGATTATCATTTAGATTATTATGGCTATTACTATTATTATGGTTTTCATGGATATTATAATGGTTATTATGGTTGTTTCCAAGTGTATTATGGATATCATTATGATTATTCTGATTATTATGTTTCATAGTATGATTATGACGTATATTATCATAATCACTAAGATTATTCTGGTGATTAGGACTATTACGATTATTACGGCTATAATAACGATTATTAAGGTTATTTCCATGTTAATTCTGTTTATTATTACGATGTTATGGTTACTACAGTTAGCATAACTATTACTATGATTATTACGACTATTATGACTGTTGCTATGATTATTATGATTATTATTAAGATTGTCATGATTGTTGTAGTTATTATGACGATTACTATGATTATTATGGGTGATAGTATGGTTGTTATGATTATTATTCAGATTATTATGTCTATTATTATTATTATGGTTTTTATGGCTATTATAATGGTTATTATGATTGTTTCCAAGTTTATTATGGTTATCATTATGATTATTATGATTATTGTGTTTCATAGTATGATTATGACGTATATTATCATAATCACTAAGATTATTCTGGTTATTAGGACTATTACGATTATTACGGCTATAATAACGATTATTAAGGTTATTTCCATGTTAATTCTGTTTATTATTACGATGTTATGGTTACTACAGTTAGCATAACTATTACTATGATTATTACGACTATTATGACTGTTGCTATGATTAGTATGATTATTATTAAGATTGTCATGATTGTTGTAGTTATTATGACGATTACTATGATTATTATGGGTGATAGTATGGTTGTTATGATTGCTATTCAGATTATTATGTCTATTATTATTATTATGGTTTTTATGGCTATTATAATGGTTATTATGATTGTTTCCAAGTTTATTATGGTTATCATTATGATTATTATGATTATTATGTTTCATAGTATGATTATGACGTATATTATCATAATCACTAAGATTATTCTGGTGATTAGGACTATTACGATTATTACGGCTATAATAACGATTATTAAGGTTATTTCCATGTTAATTCTGTTTATTATTACGATGTTATGATTACTACAGTTAGCATCACTATTACTATGATTATTCCGGCTATTATGACTGTTGCTATGATTAGTACGATTATTATTACGATTGTTATGATTGTTGGGGCTATTATGACGATTACTATGATTATTATGGTTGATAGTGTGGTTATTATGATTATTATTTAGATTACTATGCCTATTATGGTTATTATAGCTTTTATGGCTCTTATAATTGTTATTATGATTGCTTCCATGTCTAACATGGTTATTATTATGATTATTATGATTATTACGTTTCATAGTATGATTATGACGAATATTACGATCATCACTAAGATTATTCTGGTGATTATGACTATTACGATTATTATGGCTATAATAACGGTTATTAAGGTTATTTCCATGATAATTCTGTTTATTATTTCGATGTTATGATTACTACAGTTAGCATAACTATTACTATGATTATTACGACTATTATGACTGTTGCTATGATTAGTACGATTATAATTACGATTGTTATGATTGTTGGGGCTATTATGACGATTACTATGATTATTACGGTTGATAGTGTGGTTATTATGATTATCATTTAGATTACTATGCCTATTATGGTTATTATGGCTTTTATGGCTCTTATAATTGTTATTATGATTGCTTCCATGTCTAACATGGTTATTATTATGATTATTATGATTATTACGTTTCATAGTATGATTATGACGAATATTACGATCATCACTAAGATTATTCTGGTGATTATGACTATTACGATTATTATGGCTATAATAACGGTTATTAAGGTTATTTCCATGATAATTCTGTTTATTATTTCGATGTTATGATTACTACAGTTAGCATAACTATTACTATGATTATTACGACTATTATGACTGTTGCTATGATTATTATGATTATTATTAAGATTGTCATGATTGTTGTGGTTATTATGACGATTACTATGATTATTATGGGAGATAGTATGGTGGTTATGATTATTATTCAGATTATTATGTCTATTATTATTATTATGGTTTTTATGGCTATTATAATGGTTATTATAATTGTTTCTAAGTTTATTATGGTTATCATTATGATTATTATGATTATTATGTTTCATAGTATGATTATGACGTATATTATAATAATCACTAAGATTATTCTGGTGATTATGACTATTACGATTATTATGGCTATAATAACTGTTATTAATATTATTTCCATGTTAATTCTGTTTATTATTACGATGTTATGATTACTACAGTTAGCATCACTATTACTATGATTATTACGGCTATTATGACTGTTGCTATGATTAGTACGATTATTATTACGATTGTTATGATTGTTGGTGCTATTATGACGATTACTATGATTATTATGCTTGATAGTGTGGTTATTATGATTATCATTTAGATTATTATGCCTATTATGGTTATTATGGCTTTTATGGCTCTTATAATTGTTATTATGATTGCTTCCATGTTTAACATGGTTATTATTATGATTATTATGATTATTATGTTTCATAGTATGATTATGACGAATATTACGATCATCACTAAGATTATTCTGGTGATTATGACTATTACGATTATTATGGTTATAATAACGATTATAAAGGTTATTTCCATGACAATTCTGTTTATTACTACGACGTTATGATTATTAGAGTTAGTATAACTATTACTATGATTATTGCGGCTATTATGACTGTTGCTATGATTATTATGATTATTATTAAGATTGTCATGATTGTTGTGGTTATTATGACGATTACTATGATTATTATGGTTGACAGTGTGGTTGTTATGATTATCATTTAGATTATTATGGCTATTACTATTATTATGGTTTTCATGGCTATTATAATGGTTATTATGATTGTTTCCAAGTGTAGTATGGTTATCATTATGATTATCCTGATTATTATGTTTCATAGTATGATTATGACGTATATTATCATAATCACTAAGATTATTCTGGTGATTATGACTATTACGATTATTATAACTATAATAACGATTATTAAGTTTATTTCCATGATAATACTGTTTATTGTTACGATGTTATGATTATTACAGTTAGTATAACTATTACTATGATTATTACGGCTATTATGACTGTTGCTATGATTATCATGGTTGTTATTACGAGTGACATCAGTGTTGTGGTTATTATGACGATTACTATGATTATTATGGGAGATAGTATGGTGGTTATGATTATTATTCAGATTATTATGTCTATTATTATTATTATGGTTTTTATGGCTATTATAATGGTTATTATAATTGTTTCTAAGTTTATTATGGTTATCATTATGATTATTATGATTATTATGTTTCATAGTATGATTATGACGTATATTATAATAATCACTAAGATTATTCTGGTGATTATGACTATTACGATTATTAAGGCAATAATAACGATTATTAAGGTTATTTCCATGAGAATTCTATTTATTATATCGATGTTATGATTACTACAGTTAGCATAACTATTACTATGATTATTACGACTATTATGACTGTTGCTATAATTAGTATGATTATTATCACGGTTGTTATGGTTGTTGTGGCTATTATGACGATTACTATGATTATTATGGTTGATAGTGTGGTTATTATGATTATCATTTAGATTATTATGCCTATTATGGTTATTATGTTTTTTATGGCTATTATAATGGTTATAATGATTGCTTCCAAGTTTATTATGCCTATTATTATGATTATTATGATTATTATGTTTCATAGTATGATTATGACGTATATTGTGATCATCACACAGATTATTCTGCTGATTATGATTATTACGATTATTATGGCTATGATAATGATTATTAAGGTTATTTCCATGATAATTCTGTTTATTATTTCGATGTCATGATTACTACAGTTAGCATAACTATTACTATGATTATTACTGCTATTATGATTGTTGCTATGATAATTATAATTATTATTCCGATTGTTATGATTGTTGTCCTTATTATGACGACTACTATAATTATTATGTTTGAAAGTGTGGTTATTATAATTATCATACATATTATTATGGCTATTATGATTATTATGGTTTTTATGGCCATTATAATGGTTATTATAACTCTTTCCAAGTTTATTATCGTTCTTATTATGATTATTATGATTATTATGTTTCATAGTATGGTTATGACGTATATTATCATCATCACTCAGATTATTCTGGTGATTATGACTATTACGATTATTATGGCTATAATAACGATTATTAAGGTTATTTCCATGTTAATTCTGTTTACTATTACGATGTTATGATTACTACAGTTAGCATAACTATTACTATGATTATTACGACTATTATGACTGTTGCTATGATTATTATGATTATTATTAAGATTGTCATGATTGTTGTGGTTATTATGACGATTACTATGATTATTATGGGTGATAGTATGGTTGTTATGATTATTATTCAGATTATTATGTCTATTATTATTATTATGGCTTTTATGGCTATTATAATGGTTATTATGATTGTTTCCAAGTTTATTATGGTTATCATTATGATTATTATGATTATTATGTTTCATAGTATGATTATGACGTATATTATCATAATCACTAAGATTATTCTGGTGATTAGGAATATTACGATTATTATGGCTATAATAACTATTATTAATGTTATTTCCATGTTAATTCTGTTTATTATTACGATGTTATGATTACTACAGTTAGCATCACTATTACTATGATTATTACGGCTATTATGACTGTTGCTATGATTAGTACGATTATTATTACGATTGTTATGATTGTTGGTGCTATTATGACGATTACTATGATTATTATGCTTGATAGTGTGGTTATTATGATTATCATTTAGATTATTATGCCTATTATGGTTATTATGGCTTTTATGGCTCTTATAATTGTTATTATGATTGCTTCCATGTTTAACATGGTTATTATTATGATTATTATGATTATTATGTTTCATAGTATGATTATGACGAATATTACGATCATCACTAAGATTATTCTGGTGATTATGACTATTACGATTATTATGGATATAATAACGATTATAAAGGTTATTTCCATGACAATTCTGTTTATTACTACGACGTTATGATTATTAGAGTTAGTATAACTATTACTATGATTATTGCGGCTATTATGACTGTTGCTATGATTATTATGATTATTATTAAGATTGTCATGATTGTTGTGGTTATTATGACGATTACTATGATTATTATGGTTGACAGTGTGGTTGTTATGATTATCATTTAGATTATTATGGCTATTACTATTATTATGGTTTTCATGGCTATTATAATGGTTATTATGATTGTTTCCAAGTGTAGTATGGTTATCATTATGATTATCCTGATTATTATGTTTCATAGTATGATTATGACGTATATTATCATAATCACTAAGATTATTCTGGTGATTATGACTATAACGATTATTATGGCTATAACAACGATTATTAAGGTCATTTCGATGATTACTCTGTTTATTATAACGATGTTATGATTATTACAGTTAGTATAACTATTACTATGATCATTAGGGCTATTATGATTGTTGCTATGATTATCATGGTTGTTATTACGAGTGACATCATTGTTGTGGTTATTATGACGATTACTATGATTGTTATGGGTGATAGTATGGTTGTTATGATTATTATTCAGATTATTATGTCTATTATTATTATTATGGTTTTTATGGCTATTATGATGGTTATTATGATTGTTTCCAAGTTTATTATGGTTATTACTATGATTATTATGATTATTATGTTTCATAGTATGATTATGACGTATATTATGATAATCACTAAGATTATTCTGGTGATTAGGACTATTACTATTATTATGGCTATAATAACGATTATTAAGGTTATTTCCATGTTAATTCTGTTTATTATTACGTTGTTCTAATTATTACAGTTAGTCCAACTATTACTATGATTATTACGGCTATTATGGTTGATGCTACGATTATCATAATTATTATTATGATTGCTATGATTTTTGTGGTTATTATGTCGGTTACTATGATTATTATGGTTGATAGTATGGTTATTACGATTATCATGCAGATTATTATGGCTATTTCGATTATTTTGGTTTTTATGGCCATTATAATGGTTATTATGATTCTTTCCAATTTTATTATGGTTTTTTATGATTATTATGATTATTATGTTTCATAGTATGATTATGACGTATATTATCATAATCACTAAGATTATTCTGGTGATTAGGACTATTACGATTATTACGGCTATAATAACGATTATTAAGGTTATTTCCATGTTAATTCTGTTTATTATTACGATGTTATGATTACTACAGTTAGCATCACTATTACTATGATTATTACGGCTATTATGACTGTTGCTATGATTAGTACGATTATTATTACGATTGTTATGATTGTTGGGGCTATTATGACGATTACTATGATTATTATGGTTGATAGTGTGGTTATTATGATTATCATTTAGATTACTATGCCTATTATGGTTATTATGGCTTTTATGGCTCTTATAATTGTTATTATGATTGCTTCCATGTCTAACGTGGTTATTATTATGATTATTATGATTATTACGTTTCATAGTCTGATTATGACGAATATTACGATCATCACTAAGATTATTCTGGTGATTATGACTATTACGGTTATTATGGCTATAATAACGGTTATTAAGGTTATTTCCATGATAATTCTGTTTATTATTTCGATGTTATGATTACTACAGTTAGCATAACTATTACTATGATTATTACGACTATTATGACTGTTGCTATGATTATTATGATTATTATTAAGATTGTCATGATTGTTGTGGTTATTATGACGATTACTATTATTATTATGGTTGACAGTGTGGTTGTTATGATTATCATTTAGATTATTATGGCTATTACTATTATTATGGCTTTCATGGCTATTATAATGGTTATTATGGTTGTTTCCAAGTGTATTATGGTTATCATTATGATTATTCTGATTATTATGTTTCATAGAATGATTATGACGTATATTATCATAATCACTAAGATTATTCTGGTGATTATGACTATAACGATTATTATGGCTATAACAACGATTATTAAGGTTATTTCGATGATTATTCTGTTTATTATAACGATGTTATGATTATTACAGTTAGTATAACTTTTACTATGATCATTACGGCTATTATGATTGTTGCTATGATTATCATTGTTGTTATTACGAGTGACATCATTGTTGTGGTTATTATGACGATTACTATGATTATTATGGATGATAGTATGGTTGTTATGATTATTATTCAGATTATTATGTCTATTATTATTATTATGGTTTTTATGGCTATTGTAATGGTTATTATGATTGTTTCCAAGTGTATTATGGTTATCATTATGATTATTATGATTATTATGTTTCATAGTATGATTATGACGTATATTATGATCATCGCTCAGATTATTCGGATGATTATGTCTATTACGATTATTATAACTATAATAACGATTATTAAGCTTATTTCCATGATAATACTGTTTATTGTTACGATGTTATGATTATTACAGTTAGTATAACTATTACTATGATTATTACGGCTATTATGACTGTTGCTATGATTATTATGATGATTATTAAGATTGTTATGATTGTTGTGGTTATTATGACGATTACTATGATTATTATAGTTGATAGTGTGGTTATTAAGATTATCATTTAGATTATTAGGGCTGTTACATTTATTATGGTTTTTATGGCCATCATAATGGCTATTACGATTTTTCCAGGTTTATTATGGTTATTATTATGTTTACAACGATTATTATGTTTCATAGTATGGTTATGACGAATATTATGATCATTACTAAGATTATGCTAGTGATTATGACTACTACGATTATTATGGCTATAATAACGATTATTAAAGTTATTTCCATGATAATTCTGTTTATTATTTCGATGTTATGATTACTACAGATAGCATAACTATTACTATGATTATTACAACTATTATGACTGTTGCTATGATTATTATGATTATTATTAAGATTGTCATGACTGTTGTGGTTATTATGACGGTTACTATGATTATTATGGTTGATAGTTGGGTTATTATGATTATCATTCAGATTATTATGGCTATTATGATTATTATGGTTTTTATGGCCATTATAATGGTTATTATGATTCTCTCCAAGTATATTATGGTTATCATTATGATTATTATGATTATTATGTTTCATAGTATGATTATGACGTATGTTATGATCACCACTACGATTATTCTGATGATTATGACTATTACGATTATTATAGCTATAATAACGATTATTAAGGTTATTTCGATGATTATTCTGTTTATTATAACGAAGTTATTATTATTACAGTTAGTATAACTATTACTATAATCATTACGGCTATTATGATTGTTGCTACGATTATCATAGTTATTATTATGATTGTTATGATTTTTGTGGTTAGTATGACGGTTACTATGATTATTATGGATGATAGTTTAGTTATTATAATTATCATTCAGATTATTACGGCTATTATGATTATTATGGTTTTTATGTCTGTTACAATAGTAAATATGATTGTTTCCACGTTTATTATTGTTATTATTATGATTATTATTATTATTGTGTTTCTTAGTATGATTATGATGATTATTATGGTCATCACTGAGATTATTATGGTGATTATGATTATTACGTTTTTTATGGCTATAATAACGGTTATTAAGGTTATTTCCATGATAATTCTGTTTATTACTTCCATGTTATGATCACAACAGCTAGCATAACTATTACTATGATTATTACGACTATTATGACTGTTGCTATGATTATTATGATTATTATTACCATTGTTATAATTGTTGTGGTTATTATGACGATTACTATGATTATTATGGTTGATTGTGTGGTTATTATGATTATCATTTAGATTATTATGCCTATTATGGTTATGATGGTTTTTATGGCTATTATAATGGTTATTATGATTGCTTCCAAGTTTATTATGGTTATTATTATGATTATTACGATTATTATGTTTCATAGTGTGATTATGACGAATATTATGTTCATCACTAAGATTATTCTGGTGATTGTGACTATTAGGATTATTATGGTTATAATAACGATTATAAAGGTTATTTCCATGACAATTCTGTTTATTACTACGACGTTATGATTATTAGAGTTAGTATAACTATTACTATGATTATTGCGGCTATTATGATTGTTGCTATGATTATTATGATTATTATTACGATTGTCATGATTGTTGTGGTTATTATGACGATTACTATGATTATTATGGTTGATTGTGTGGTTATTATGATTATCATTTAGATTATTATGCCTATTATGGTTATTATGGATTTTATGGCTATTATAATGGTTATTATGATTGCTTCCAAGTTTATTATGGTTATTATTATGATTATTACGAGTATTATGTTTCATAGTGTGATTATGACGAATATTATGTTCATCACTAAGATTATTCTGGTGATTGTGACTATTAGGGTTATTATGGTTATAATAACGATTATAAAGGTTATTTCCATGACATTCTGTTTATTACTACGATGTTATGATTATTATAGTTAGTATAACTATTACTATGATTATTGCGGCTATTATGATTGTTGCTATGATTATTATGATTATTGTTACGATTGTTATGTTTGTTGTGTTTGTTATGACGATTACTATGATTATTATGGTTGATAGTGTGGTTATTATGATTATCATTTAGATTATTATGGCTGTTACGTTTATTATGGTTTTTATGACCATCATAACGGTTATTATGATTTTTCCAGGTTTATTATGGTTATCATTATGTTTGTTACGATTATTATATTTCTTAGTATGATTATGACGAATATTATCATAATCACTAAGATAATTCTGGTGGTTTCGACTATGACGATTATTATGGATATAATAACGATTATCAATGTTATTTCCATGATAATTCTGTTTATTATTACGTTGTTATGATTATTACAGTTAGTCTAACTATTACTATGATTATTACGGCTATTATGATTGTTGCTACGATTATCATAATTATTATTATGATTGCTATGATTTTTGTGGTTATTATGACGGTTACTATGATTATTATGGTTGATAGTTGGGTTATTATGATTATCATTCAGATTACTATGGCTATTATGATTATTATGGTTTTTATGGCCATTATAATGGTTATTATGATTCTCTCCAAGTTTATTATGGCTCTTGTAAGATTATTATGATTATTATGTTTCATAGTATGATTATGACGTATGTTATCATAATCACTAAGATTATTCTGGTGATTATGACTATTAGGATTATTATGGCTATAATAACGATTATTATGGTTATTTCCATGATAATTCTGTTTATTATTTCGATGTTATGATTACTACACTTAGCATAACTATTACTATGGTTATTACAACTATTATGACTGTTGCTATGATTATTATGATGATTATTAAGATTGTTATGATTGTTGTGGTTATTATGACGCTTACTATGATTATTATAGTTGTTAGTGTGGTTATTAAGATTATCATTTAGATTATTATGGCTGTTACGTTTATTATGGTTTTTATGGCCATCATAATGGTTATTATGATTTTTCCAGGTTTATTATGGGTATTATTATGTTTACTACGATTATTATGTTTCATAGTATGATTATGACGAATATTATGATCATCACTAAGATTATTCTGGTGATTATGACTATGACGATTATTATGGATATAATAACGATTATCAATGTTATTTCCATGATAATTCTGTTTATTATTACGTTGTTATGATTATTACAGTTAGTCTAACTATTACTATGATTATTACGGCTATTATGATTGTTGCTACGATTATCATAATTATTATTATGATTGCTATGATTTTTGTGGTTATTATGACGGTTACTATGATTATTATGGTTGATAGTTTGGTTATTATGATTATCATTCAGATTATTATGGCTATTATGATTATTATGGTTTTTATGGCCATTATAATGGTTCTTATGATTCTCTCCAAGTTTATTATGGCTCTTGTAAGATTATTATGATTATTATGTTTCATAGTATGATTATGACGTATATTATCATATTCACTAAGATTATTCTGGTGATTATGACTATTACGATTATTATGGCTATAATAACGTTTATTATGGTTATTTCCATGATAATTCTGTTTATTATTTCGATGTTATGATTACTACACTTAGCATAACTATTACTATGATTATTACAACTATTATGACTGTTGCTATGATTATTATGATGATTATTAAGATTGTTATGATTGTTGTGGTTATTATGACGCTTACTATGATTATTATAGTTGTTAGTGTGGTTATTAAGATTATCATTTAGATTATTATGGCTGTTACTATTATTATGGTTTTCATGACTATTATAATGGTTATTATGATTGTTTCCAAGTGTATTATGGTTATCAATATGATTATTATGATTATTATGTTTCATAGTATGATTATGACGTATGCTATGATCACCACTAAGATTAGTCTGGGGATTATGACTATTACGATTATTATAGCTATAATAACGATTATTAAGGTTATTTCCATGAGTATTCTGTTCATTGTTACGATGTTACGATTATTACAGTTAGTATAACTATTACTATGATTATTACGGCTATTATGACTGTTGCTATGATTATTATGATGATTATTAAGATTGTTATGATTTTTGTGGTTATTATGACGATTACTATGATTATTATAGTTGTTAGTGTGGTTATTAAGATTATCATTTAGATCATTATGGCTGTTACGTTTATTATGGTTTTTATGGCCATCATAATGGTTATTACGATTTTTCCAGGTTTATTATGGTTATTATTACGTTTACTACGATTATTATGTTTCATAGTATGATTATGACGAATATTATGATCATCACAAAGATTATGCTGGTGATTATGACTACTACGATTATTATGGCTATAATAACGATTATTAAGGTTATTTCCATGATAATTCTGTTTATTATTTCGATGTTATGATTACTACAGATAGCATAACTATTACTATGATTATTACGACTATTATGACTGTTGCTATGATTATTATGATTATTATTAAGATTGTCATGATTGTTGTGGTTATTATGACGATTACTATGATTATTATGGTTGACAGTGTGGTTATTATGATTATCATTTAGATTATTATGGCTATTACTATTATTATGGTTTTCATGACTATTATAGTTGTTATTATGATTGTTTCCAAGTATATTATGGTTATCATTATGATTATTATGATTATTATGTTTCATAGTATGATTATGACGTATGTTATGATCACCACTACGATTATTCTGATGATTATGACTATTACGATTATTATAGCTATAATAACGATTATTAAGCTTATTTCGATGATTATTCTGTTTATTATAACGAAGTTATTATTATTACAGTTAGTATAACTATTACTATAATCATTACGGCTATTATGATTGTTGCTACGATTATCATAGTTATTATTATGATTGTTATGATTTTTGTGGTTAGTATGACGGTTACTATGATTATTATGGATGATAGTTTGGTTATTATAATTATCATTCAGATTATTACGGCTATTATGATTATTATGGTTTTTATGTCTGTTACAATAGTAAATATGATTGTTTCCACGTTTATTATTGTTATTATTATGATTATTATTATTATTGTGTTTCTTAGTATGATTATGATGATTATTATGGTCATCACTGAGATTATTATGGTGATTATGATTATTACGTTTTTTATGGCTATAATAACGGTTATTAAGGACATTTCCATGATAATTCTGTTTATTACTTCGATGTTATGATCACAACAGCTAGCATAACTATTACTATGATTATTACGGCTATTATGATTGTTGCTACGATTATCATAGTTATTATTTTGATTGTTATGATTTTTGTGGTTATTATGACGATTACTATTATTATTATGGTTGACAGTGTGGTTGTTATGATTATCATTTAGATTATTATGGCTATTACTATTATTATGGTTTTCATGGCTATTATAATGGTTATTATGATTGTTTCCAAGTGTAGGATGGTTATCATTATGATTATCCTGATTATTATGTTTCATAGTATGATTATGACGTATATTATCATAATCACTAAGATTATTCTGGTGATTATGACTATAACGATTATTATGGCTATAACAACGATTATTAAGGTCATTTCGATGATTACTCTGTTTATTATAACGATGTTATGATTATTACAGTTAGTATAACTATTACTATGATCATTAGGGCTATTATGATTGTTGCTATGATTATCATGGTTGTTATTACGAGTGACATCATTGTTGTGGTTATTATGACGATTACTATGATTATTATGGGTGATAGTATGGTTGTTATGATTATTATTCAGATTATTATGTCTATTATTATTATTATGGTTTTTATGGCTATTATGATGGTTATTATGATTGTTTCCAAGTTTATTATGGTTATCACTATGATTATTATGATTATTATGTTTCATAGTATGATTATGTCGTATATTATGATAATCACAAAGATTATTCTGGTGATTAGGACTATTACTATTATTATGGCTATAATAACGATTATTAAGTTTATTTCGATGATTATTCTGTTTATTATAACGATGTTATTATTATTACAGTTAGTATAACCACTACTATGATCATTACGGCTATTATGATTGTTGCTATGATTATTAGGATTGTTACTACGATTGTTATGATTGTTGTGGTTATTATCACGATTACTATGTATATTATGGTTGATAGTGTGGTTATTATGATTATCATTTAGATTATTATGCCTGTTATGGTTATTATGGTTTTTATGGCTTCTATAATGGTTATTATGTTTGCTTCAATGTTTATTATGGTTATTATTCTGATTATTATGATTATTATGTTTCATAGTATGATTATGAAGAATATCATGATGATCACTATGATTATTCTGGTGATTATGTCTATCACGATTATTATTTCTACTATAAAGATTATTAAGGTTATTTCCATAATAATTCTGTTTAGTATTGCGATGTTATGATTATTACAGTTGGCATAACTATTACTATGATTATTACTGCTATTATGACTGTTGCTATGATAATTATAATTATTATTCCGATTGTTCTGATTGTTGTCCTTATTATATCGATTACTATAATTATTATGTTTGACAGTGTGGTTATTATAATTATCATACCGATTATTATGGCTATTATGATTATTATGGTTTTTATGGCCATTATAATGGTTATTCTAACTCTTTCCAAGTTTGTTATCGTTCTTTTTATGATTATTATGATTATTATGTTTCATAGTATGATTATGACGTATATTATGATCATCGCTCAGATTATTCGGGTGATTATGACTATTACGATTATTATATCTATAATAACGATTATTAAGCTTATTTCCATGATAATTCTGTTTATTGTTACGATGTTATGATTATTCCAGTTAGTATAACTATTACTACGATTATTACGGCTATTATGTCTGTGCTATGATTATTATGGTTGTTACTACGATTGACATCATTGTTGTGGTTATTATGACGATTACTATGATTATTATGGTTGATAGCGTGGTTATTATGATTATCATTTAGATTATTATGCCTGTTACGGTTAATATAGTTTATAAGGCTATTATAATGGTTATTATGTTTGCTTCCATGTTTATTATGGTTATTATTATGATTATTATGATTATTATGTTTCATAGTATGATTATGACGTATATTATGATCATCACTCAGATTATTCTGGTGATTATGACTATTACGATTATTATAGCTATAATAACGATTATTAAGGTTATTTCCATGATAATTCTGTTTATTGTTACGATGTTATGATTACTACAGTTAGCATAACTATTACTATGGTTATTACGACTATTATGACTGCTGCTATCATTATTATGATTATTATTACGATTGTTATGATTGTTGTGGTTATTATGACGATTACTATGATTATTATGGTTGATAGCGTGGTTATTATGATTATCATTTAGATTATTATGCCTGTTATGGTTATTATGGTTTTTATGGCTATTATAATGGTTATTATGTTTGCTTCCATGTTTATTATGGTTATTATTCTGATTATTATGATTATTATGTTTCATAGTATGATTATGAAGAATACTATGATGATCACTATGATTATTCTGGTGTTTATGTCTATCACGATTATTATGTCTATAATAATAATTATTAAGGTTAATTTGATGATTATTCTGTTTATTATAACGATGTTATGATTATTACAGTTAGTATAACTATTACTATGATCATTACGGCTATTATGATTGTTGCTATGATTATTATGATTATTATTACGATTGTTATGATTGTTGTGGTTATTATGACGATTACTATGATTATTATGGTTGATAGCGTGGTTATTATGATTATCATTTAGATTATTATGCCTGTTATGGTTAATATGGTTTTTAAGGCTATTATAATGGTTATTATGTTTGCTTCCAAGTTTATTATGGTTACCATTATGATTATTCTGATTATTATGTTTCATAGTATGACTATGACGAATATTATGATAATCACTTAGATTATTCTGGTGTTTATGTCTATCACGATTATTATGTCTATAATAATGGTTATTAAGGTTATTTCGACGATTATTCTGTTTATTATAACGATGTTATGATTATTGCAGTTAGTATAACTATTACTATGATCATTACGGCTATTATGATTGTTGCTGTGATTATTAGGATTATTACTACGATTGCTTTGATTGTTGTGGTTATTATGGCGGTTACTATGATTATTATGGTTGATAGTTTGGTTAATATAATTATCATTCAGATTATTACGGCGATTATGATTATTATGGATTTTATGGCTGTTATAATGGTTATTATGATTGCTTCCAAGTTTATTATGGTTATTATTATGATTATTATGATTATTATGTTTCATTGTGTTATTATGACGAATCTTATGATCATCACTAAGATTATTCTGGTGGTTTTGACTATGTCGATTATTATGGCTATAATAACGATTATTAATGTTATTTCCATGGTAATTCTGTTTATTATGACGTTGTTATGATTCCTAGAGTTAGTGTAACTATTACTATGATTACTACGGCTATTATGATTGTTGTTACGATTATCATTGTTATTATTAATGTTGTTATGGTTTTTGTGGTTATTATGACGTTTACTATGATTATTATGTTTGATAGTTTGGTTATTATGATTATCATTTAGATTCATATGGCTATTATGATTATTATGGTTTTTATGGCTATTATAATGGGTGTTATGATTTTTACAGGTTTATTATTGTTATTATTATGTTTATTACAATTACTATGTTTCATAGTATGACTATGACGAATATTATGATCATCGCTCAGATTATTCTGGTGATTATGGCTATTACGATTATTATAGCTATAATAACGATTATTAAGCTTATTTCCGTGATAATTCTGTTTATTGTTACGACGTTATGATTATTACAGTTAGTATAACTATTACTATGATTATTGCGGCTATTATGATTGTTGCTATGATTATTATGATGATTATTAAGATTGTTATGATTTTTGTGGTTATTATGACGATTACTATGATTATTATAGTTGTTAGTGTGGTTATTAAGATTATCATTTAGATCATTATGGCTGTTACGTTTATTATGGTTTTTATGGCCATCATAATGGTTATTACGATTTTTCCAGGTTTATTATGGTTATTATTATGTTTACTACGATTATTATGTTTCATAGTATGATTATGACGAATATTATGATCATCACAAAGATTATGCTGGTGATTATGACTACTACGATTATTATGGCTATAATAACGATTATTAAGGTTATTTCCATGATAATTCTGTTTATTATTTCGATGTTATGATTACTACAGATAGCATAACTATTACTATGATTATTACGACTATTATGACTGTTGCTATGATTATTATGATTATTATTAAGATTGTCATGATTGTTGTGGTTATTATGACGATTACTATGATTATTATGGTTGACAGTGTGGTTATTATGATTATCATTTAGATTATTATGGCTATTACTATTATTATGGTTTTCATGACTATTATAGTTGTTATTATGATTGTTTCCAAGTATATTATGGTTATCATTATGATTATTATGATTATTATGTTTCATAGTATGATTATGACGTATGTTATGATCACCACTACGATTATTCTGATGATTATGACTATTACGATTATTATAGCTATAATAACGATTATTAAGGTTATTTCGATGATTATTCTGTTTATTATAACGAAGTTATTATTATTACAGTTAGTATAACTATTACTATAATCATTACGGCTATTATGATTGTTGCTACGATTATCATAGTTATTATTCTGATTGTTATGATTTTTGTGGTTAGTATGACGGTTACTATGATTATTATGGATGATAGTTTGGTTATTATAATTATCATTCAGATTATTACGGCTATTATGATTATTATGGTTTTTATGTCTGTTACAATAGTAAATATGATTGTTTCCACGTTTATTATTGTTATTATTATGATTATTATTATTATTGTGTTTCTAGGTATGATTATGATGATTATTATGGTCATCACTGAGATTATTATGGTGATTATGATTATTACGTTTTTTATGGCTATAATAACGGTTATTAAGGTTATTTCCATGATAATTCTGTTTATTACTTCGATGTTATGATCACAACAGCTAGCATAACTATTACTATGATTATTACGGCTATTATGATTGTTGCTACGATTATCATAGTTATTATTTTGATTGTTATGATTTTTGTGGTTATTATGACGATTACTATTATTATTATGGTTGACAGTGTGGTTGTTATGATTATCATTTAGATTATTATGGCTATTACTATTATTATGGTTTTCATGGCTATTATAATGGTTATTATGATTGTTTCCAAGTGTAGTATGGTTATCATTATGATTATCCTGATTATTATGTTTCATAGTATGATTATGACGTATATTATCATAATCACTAAGATTATTCTGGTGATTATGACTATAACGATTATTATGGCTATAACAACGATTATTAAGGTCATTTCGATGATTACTCTGTTTATTATAACGATGTTATGATTATTACAGTTAGTATAACTATTACTATGATCATTAGGGCTATTATGATTGTTGCTATGATTATTATGATTATTATTACGATTGTTATGTTTGTTGTGTTTGTTATGACGATTACTATGATTATTATGGCTGATAGTGTGGTTCTTATGATTATCATTTAGATTATTATGGCTATTACTATTATTATGGTTTTCATGACTATTATAATGGTTATTATGATTGTTTCCAAGAGTATTATGGTTATCATTATGATTATTCTGATTATTATGTTTCATAGTATGATTATGACGAATATTATGATCATCACTAAGATTATTCTGGTGGTTATGACTATTTCGATTATTATGGCTATAATAACGATTATTAAGGTTATTTCCATGATAATTCTGTTTATTATTACGATGTTATGATTATTAGAGTTAGTCTAACTATTACTATGATTATTGCGGCTGTTATGTTTGTTGCTATGATTATTATGATTATTATTAAGATTGTCATGATTGTTGTGGTTATTATGACGATTACTATGATTATTATGGTTGGTAGTGTGGTTATTATGATTATCATTTAGATTATTATGCCTATTATGGTTATTATGGTTTTCATGGCTATTATAATGGTTATTATGATTGCTTCCAAGTTTATTATGGTTATTATTATGATTATTACGATTATTATGTTTCATAGTGTGATTATGACGAATATTATGACCATCACTAAGATTATTCTGGTGATTATGACTATTACGATTATTATGGTTATAGTAACGATTATAAAGTTTATTTCCATGACAATTCTGTTTATTATTACGATGTTATGATTATTAGAGTTAGTCTAACTATTACTATGATTATTGCGGCTGTTATGTTTGTTGCTATGATTATTATGATTATTATTAAGATTGTCATGATTGTTGTGGTTATTATGACGATTACTATGATTATTATCGTTGATAGTGTGGTTATTATGATTATCATTTAGATTATTATGCCTATTATGGTTATTATGGTTTTCATGGCTATTATAATGGTTATTATGATTGCTTCCAAGTTTATTATGGTTATTATTATGATTATTACGATTATTATGTTTCATAGTGTGATTATGACGAATATTATGACCATCACTAAGATTATTCTGGTGATTATGACTATTACGATTATTATGGTTATAGTAACGATTATAAAGTTTATTTCCATGACAATTCTGTTTATTACTACGATGTTATGAATATTACAGATAGTATAACTATTACTATGATTATTGCGGCTATTATGATTGTTGCTATGATTATTATGATTATTATTACGACTGTTATGATTCTTGTGGTTATTATGACGATTACTTTGATTATTATGGTTGATAGTGTGGTTATTATGATTATTATTTAGATTATTATGGCTGTTCAGTTTATTATGGTTTTTATGGCCATCATAATGGTTTTTATGGTTTTTCCAGGTTTATTATGGTTATTATTATGTTTGTTATGATTATTATGTTTCTTAGTATGATTATGACGAATATTATCCTAATCACTAAGATTATTCTGGTGATTATGAGTATGACGATTATTATGGATATAATAACGATTATCAATGTTATTTCCATGATAATTCTGATTATTATTACGTTGTTATAATTATTACAGTTAGTCTAACTATTACTATGATTATTACGGCTATAATGACTGATGCTACGATTATCGTAACTATTATTATTATTGCTATGATTATTGTGGTTATTATGACGGTTACTATGATTATTATGGTTGATAGTACGGTTATTATGATTATCATTCAGATTATTATGGCTATTATGAATATTATGGTTTTTATGGCCATTATAATGGTTATTATGATTCTTTCTAAGTTTATTATGGTTCTTATTATGATTATTATGGTTATTATGTTTCATAGTATGATTATGACGTATATTATCATAGTCACTAAGATTATTCTTGTGATTATGACTATTACGATTATTACGGCTACAATAACGATTATTAAGGTTATTTCCATGCTAATTCTGTTTATTATTACGTTGTTATAATTATTAGAGTTAGTCTAACTATTACTATGATTATTGCGTCTATTATGACTGTTGCTAGGATTCTTATGGTTATTATTTCGATTGTTCTGATTTTTGTGGATATTATGACGGTTACTATGATTATTATGGTTGACAGTGTGGTTCTTATGATTATCATTTAGATTATTATGGCTATTACTATTATTATGGTTTTCATGACTATTATAATGGTTATTATGATTGTTTCCAAGAGTATTATGGTTATCATTATGATTATTCTGATTATTATGTTTCATAGTATGATTATGACGAATATTATGACCATCACTAAGATTATTCTGGTGATTATGACTATTACGATTATTATGGTTATAGTAACGATTATAAAGTTTATTTCCATGACAATTCTGTTTATTACTACGATGTTATGAATATTACAGATAGTATAACTATTACTATGATTATTGCGGCTATTATGATTGTTGCTATGATTATTATGATTATTATTACGATTGTTATGATTGTTGTGTTTGTTATGACGATTACTATGATTATTATGGTTGACAGTGTGGTTATTATGATTATCATTTAGATTATTATGGCTATTATGATTATTATGGTTTTTATGGCTATTATAATGGCTATTATGATTTTTCCAGGTTTATTATTGTTATTATAATGATTATTATCATTATTATGTTTCATAGTATAATTATGACGAATATTATGATTATCACTAAGATTATTCGGGTGATTATGACTATAACGATTATTATGGCTATAACAACGATTATTAAGGTTATTTCGATGATTATTCTGTTTATTATAACGATGTTATGAGTATTACAGTTAGTATAACTATTACTATGATCATTACGGCTATTATGATTGTTGCTATGATTATTAGGATTGTTACTACGATTGTTATGATTGTTGCGGTTATTATGACGATTACTCTGATTATTATGGTTGATAGCGTGGTTATTATGATTATCATTTAGATTATTATGCCTGTTATGGTTATTATGGTTTTTATGGCTATTATAATGGTTATTATGTTTTCTTCCAAGTTTATTATGGTTATTATTCTGATTATTATGATTATTATGTTTCATAGTATGATTATGAAGAATATTATGATGATCACTATGATTATTCTGGTGATTATGTCTATCACGATTATTATGGCTACTATAAAGGTTATTAAGGTTATTTCCATAATAATTCTGTTTAGTATTGCGATGTAATGATTATTACAGTTGGTATAAATATTACTATGATTATTACGACTATTATGACTGTTGCTATAATTAGTATGATTATTATTACGGTCGTTATGATTGTTGTGGCTATTATGACGGTTACTATGATTATTATGGTTGATAGTGTGGTTATTATGATTATCATTTAGATTATTATGCCTATTATGGTTATTATGGTTTTTATGGCTATTATAATGGTTATAATGATTGCTTCCAAGTTTATTATGGCTATTATTATGATTATTATGATTATTATGTTTCATAGTATGATTATGACGTATATTGTGATCAACACTCAGATTATTCTGCTGATTATGATTATTACGATTATTATGGCTATGATAATGATTATTAAGGTTATTTCCATGATAATTCTGTTTATTATTTCGATGTCATGATTACTACTGTTAGCATAACTATTACTATGATTATTACTACTATTATGATTGTTGCTATGATAATTATAATTATTATTCCGATTGTTATGATTGTTGTCCTTATTATGACGACTACTATAATTATTATGTTTGATAGTGTCGTTATTATAATTATCATACATATTATTATGGCTGTTATAATTATTATGGTTTTTATGGCCATTATAATGGTTATTATAACTCTTTCCAAGTTCATTATCGTTCTTATTATGATTATTATGATTATTATGTTTCATAGTATGATTATGACGTATATTATCATCATCACTCAGATTATTCTGGTGATTATGACTATAACGATTATTATGACTATAATAACGATTATTAAGATTATTTCCACGTTAATTCTGTTTATTATTACGATGTTATGATTACTACAGTTAGCATAACTATTACTATGATTATTACGACTATTATGACTGTTGCTATGATTATTATGATTATTATTAAGATGGTCATGATTGTTGTGGTTATTATGACGATTACTATGATTATTATGGGTGATAGCATGTTTGTTATGATTATTATACAGATTATTATGTCTATTATTATTATTATGGTTTTTATGGATATTATAATGGTTATTATGATTGTTTCCAAGTTTATTATGGTTATCATTATGGTTATTATGATTATTATGTTTCATAGTACGATTATGACGTATATTATCATAATCACTAAGATTATTCTGGTGATTAGGACTATTACGATTATTATGGCTATAATAACGATTATTAAGGTTATTTCCATGTTAATTCTGTTTATTATTACGATGTTATGATTACTACAGTTAGCATCACATATTATGATTATTACGACTATTATGACTGTTGCTATGATTAGTACGATTATTATTACGATTGTTATGATTGTTGGGGCTATTATGACGATTACTATGATTATTATGGTTGATAGTGTGGTTATTATGATTATCATTTATATTATTATGCCTATTATGGTTATTATGGCTTTTATGGCTCTTATAATCGTTGTTATGATTGCTTCCATGTTTAATATGGTTATTATTATGATTATTATGATTATTATGTTTCATAGTATGATTGTGACGAATATTACGACCATCACTAAGATTCTTCTGGTGATTATGACTATTACGATTATTATGGCTATAATAACGGTTATTAAGGTTATTTCCATGATAATTCTGTTTATTATTTCGATGTTATGATTACTACAGTTAGCATAACTATTACTATGATTATTACGACTATTATGACTGTTGCTATGATTGTTATCATTATTATTAAGATTGTCATGATTCTTGTGGTTATTATAACGATTACTATGATTATTATGGTTGACAGTGTGGTTCTTATGATTATCATTTAGATTATTATGGCTATTACTATTATTATGGTTTTCATGACTATTATAATGGTTATTATGATTGTTTCCAAGAGTATTATGGTTATCATTATGATTATTCTGATTATTATGTTTCATAGTATGATTATAACGAATATTATGATCATCACTAAGATTATTCTGGTGGTTATGACTATTTCGATTATTATGGCTATAATAACGATTATTAAGGTTATTTCCATGATAATTCTGTTTATTATTACGATGTTATGATTATTAGAGTTAGTCTAACTATTACTATAATTATTGCGGCTGTTATGTTTGTTGCTATGATTATTATGATTATTATTAAGATTGTCATGATTGTTGTGGTTATTATGACGATTACTATGATTATTATGGTTGATAGTGTGGTTATTATGATTATCATTTAGATTATTATGCCTATTATGGTTATTATGGTTTTCATGGCTATTATAATGGTTATTATGATTGCTTCCAAGTTTATTATGGTTATTATTATGATTATTACGATTATTATGTTTCATAGTGTGATTATGACGAATATTATGACCATCACTAAGATTATTCTGGTGATTATGACTATTACGATTATTATGGTTATAGTAACGATTATAAAGTTTATTTCCATGACAATTCTGTTTATTACTACGATGTTATGAATATTACAGATAGTATAACTATTACTATGATTATTGCGGCTATTATGATTGTTGCTATGATTATTATGATTATTATTACGATTGTTATGATTGTTGTGTTTGTTATGACGATTACTATGATTATTATGGTTGACAGTGTGGTTATTATGATTATCATTTAGATTATTATGGCTATTATGATTATTATGGTTTTTATGGCTATTATAATGGTTATTATGATTTTTCCAGGTTTATTATTGTTATTATTATGGTTATTACGATTATTATGTTTCATAGTGTGATTATGACGAATATTATGACCATCACTAAGATTATTCTGGTGATTATGACTATTACGATTATTATGGTTATAGTAACGATTATAAAGTTTATTTCCATGACAATTCTGTTTATTACTACGATGTTATGAATATTACAGATAGTATAACTATTACTATGATTATTGCGGCTATTATGATTGTTGCTATGATTATTATGATTATTATTACGATTGTTATGATTGTTGTGTTTGTTATGACGATTACTATGATTATTATGGTTGATAGCGTGGTTATTATGATTATCATTTAGATTATTATGCCTGTTATGTTTATTATGGTTTTTATGGCTATTATAATGGTTATTATGTTTTCTTCCAAGTTTATTATGGTTATTATTCTGATTATTATGATTATTATGTTTCATAGTATGATTATGAAGAATATTATGATGATCACTATGATTATTCTGGTGATTATGTCTATCACGATTATTATGGCTACTATAAAGGTTATTAAGGTTATTTCCATAATAATTCTGTTTAGTATTGCGATGTAATGATTATTACAGTTGGTATAAATATTACTATGATTATTACGACTATTATGACTGTTGCTATAACTAGTATGATTATTATTACGGTTGTTATGATTGTTGTGGCTATTATGACGGTTACTATGATTATTATGGTTGATAGTGTGGTTATTATGATTATCATTTAGATTATTATGCCTATTATGGTTATTATGGTTTTTATGGCTATTATAATGGTTATAATGATTGCTTCCAAGTTTATTATGGCTATTATTATGATTATTATGATTATTATGTTTCATAGTATGATTATGACGTATATTGTGATCAACACTCAGATTATTCTGCTGATTATGATTATTACGATTATTATGGCTATGATAATGATTATTAAGGTTATTTCCATGATAATTCTGTTTATTATTTCGATGTCATGATTACTACTGTTAGCATAACTATTACTATGATTATTACTACTATTATGATTGTTGCTATGATAATTATAATTATTATTCCGATTGTTATGATTGTTGTCCTTATTATGACGACTACTATAATTATTATGTTTGATAGTGTCGTTATTATAATTATCATACATATTATTATGGCTATTATAATTATTATGGTTTTTATGGCCATTATAATGGTTATTATAACTCTTTCCAAGTTTATTATCGTTCTTATTATGATTATTATGATTATTATGTTTCATAGTATGATTATGACGTATATTATCATCATCACTCAGATTATTCTGGTGATTATGACTATAACGATTATTATGACTATAATAACGATTATTAAGGTTATTTCCACGTTAATTCTGTTTATTATTACGATGTTATGATTACTACAGTTAGCATAACTATTACTATGATTATTACGACTATTATGACTGTTGCTATGATTATTATGATTATTATTAAGATGGTCATGATTGTTGTGGTTATTATGACGATTACTATGATTATTATGGGTGATAGCATGTTTGTTATGATTATTATACAGATTATTATGTCTATTATTATTATTATGGTTTTTATGGATATTATAATGGTTATTATGATTGTTTCCAAGTTTATTATGGTTATCATTATGATTATTATGATTATTATGTTTCATAGTACGATTATGACGTATATTATCATAATCACTAAGATTATTCTGGTGATTAGGACTATTACGATTATTATGGCTATAATAACGGTTATTAAGGTTATTTCCATGATAATTCTGTTTATTATTTCGATGTTATGATTACTACAGTTAGCATAACTATTACTATGTTTATTACGACTATTATGACTGTTGCTATGATTGTTATCATTATTATTAAGATTGTCATGATTCTTGTGGTTATTATAACGATTACTATGATTATTATGGTTGACAGTGTGGTTCTTATGATTATCATTTAGATTATTATGGCTATTACTATTATTATGGTTTTCATGACTATTATAATGGTTATTATGATTGTTTCCAAGAGTATTATGGTTATCATTATGATTATTCTGATTATTATGTTTCATAGTATGATTATGACGAATATTATGATCATCACTAAGATTATTCTGGTGGTTATGACTATTTCGATTATTATGGTTATAGTAACGATTATAAAGTTTATTTCCATGACAATTCTGTTTATTACTACGATGTTATGAATATTACAGATAGTATAACTATTACTATGATTATTGCGGCTATTATGATTGTTGCTATGATTATTATGATTATTATTACGACTGTTATGATTCTTGTGGTTATTATGACGATTACTTTGATTATTATGGTTGATAGTGTGGTTATTATGATTATTATTTAGATTATTATGGCTGTTAAGTTTATTATGGTTTTTATGGCCATCATAATGGTTTTTATGGTTTTTCCAGGTTTATTATGGTTATTATTATGTTTGTTATGATTATTATGTTTCTTAGTATGATTATGACGAATATTATCCTAATCACTAAGATTATTCTGGTGATTATGATTATGACGATTATTATGGATATAATAACGATTATCAATGTTATTTCCATGATAATTCTGATTATTATTACGTTGTTATAATTATTACAGTTAGTCTAACTATTACTATGATTATTACGGCTATTATGATTGATGCTACGATTATCGTAACTATTATTATGATTGCTATGATTTTTGTTGTTGTTATGACGGTTACTATGATTATTTTGGTTGATAGTACGGTTATTATGATTATCATTCAGATTATTATGGCTATTATGATTATTATGGTTTTTATGGCCATTATAATGGTTATTATGATTCTTTCTAAGTTTATTATGGTTCTTGTTATGACTATTATGATTATTATGTTTCATAGTATGATTATGACGTATATTATCATCATCACTCAGATTATTCTTGTGATTATGGCTATTACGATTATTACGGCTATAATAACGATTATTAAGGTTATTTCCATGTTGATTCTGTTTATTATTACGTTGTTATAATTATTAGAGTTAGTCTAACTATTACTATGATTATTGCGGCTATTATGACTGTTGCTATGATTCTTATGGTTATTATTTCGATAGTTATGATTCTTGTGGTTATTATAACGATTACTATGATTATTATGCTTGACAGTGTGGTTCTTATGATTATCATTTAGATTATTATGGCTATTACTATTATTATGGTCTTCATGACCGTTATAATGGTTATTATGATTGTTTCCAAGAGTATTATGGTTATCATTATGATTATTCTGATTATTATGTTTCATAGTATGATTATGACGAATATTATGATCATCACTAAGATTATTCTGGTGATTATGACTATTTCGATTATTATGGCTATAATAACGGTTATTAATGTTGTTTCCATGACAATTCTGTTTATTATTACGTTGTTATGATTATTCCAGTTAGTCTAACTATTACTTTGATTATTACGGCTATTATGATTGTTGCTACTATTACCATAATTGTTATTATGATTGCTATGATTTTTGTGGTTATTATGACGGTTACTATGATTATTATGGTTTATAGTATGGTTATTATGATTATCATGCAGATTATTATGGCTATTACGATTATTATGGTTTTTATGGTCATTATAAGGGTTATTATGATTGTTTCCAAGTTTATTATGGATCTTGTTATGATTATTATGATTATTATGTTTCATAGTATGATTATGACGTATATTATGATCATCACTCAGATTATTCTGGTGATTATGACTATTACGATTTTTAAAGCTATAATAACGATTATTAAGTTTATTTCCATGATAATTCTGATTATTGTTACGACGTTATGATTATTACAGTTAGTATAACTATTACTATGGTCATTACGGCTATTATGATTGTTGCTATGATTATTAGGATTGTTACTACGATTGTTATGATTGTTGTGGTTGTAATGGCGGTTACTATGATTATTATGGTTGATAGTGTGGTTATTATGATTATCATTTAGATTCTTATAGCTATTATGATTATTACGGTTTTTATGGCTGTTACAATGGTTATTATGATTTTTCTATGTTTATTATGGTTATTATTATGTTTATTATGATTATTATGTTTCATAGTATGATTATGACGAATATTACGATCATCACTAAGATTATTCTGGTGATTATGACTATTACGATTATTATGGCTATAATAACGGTTATTAAGGTTATTTCCATGATAATTCTGTTTATTATTTCGATGTTATGATTACTACAGTTAGCATAACTATTACTATGATTATTACGACTATTATGACTGTTGCTATGATTATTATGGTTATTATTAAGATTGTCATGATTGTTGTGGTTATTATGACGATTACTATGATTATTATGGTTGACAGTGTGGTTGTCATGATTATCATTTAGATTATTATGGCTATTACTATTATTATGGTTTTCATGGCTATTATAATGGTTATTATGATTGTTTCCAAGTGTATTATGGCTATCATTATGATTATTCTGATTAATATGTTTCATAGTATGATTATGACGTATATTATCATCATCACTCAGATTATTCTGGTGATTATGACTACAACGATTATTATGACTATAATAACGATTATTAAGGTTATTTCCATGATAATTCTGTTTATTATTACGATGTTATGATTATTAGAGTTAGTCTAACTATTACTATAATTATTGCGGCTGTTATGTTTGTTGCTATGATTATTATGATTATTATTAAGATTGTCATGATTGTTGTGGTTATTATGACGATTACTATGATTATTATGGTTGATAGTGTGGTTATTATGATTATCATTTAGATTATTATGCCTATTATGGTTATTATGGTTTTCATGGCTATTATAATGGTTATTATGATTGCTTCCAAGTTTATTATGGTTATTATTATGATTATTACGATTATTATGTTTCATAGTGTGATTATGACGAATATTATGACCATCACTAAGATTATTCTGGTGATTATGACTATTACGATTATTATGGTTATAGTAACGATTATAAAGTTTATTTCCATGACAATTCTGTTTATTACTACGATGTTATGAATATTACAGATAGTATAACTATTACTATGATTATTGCGGCTATTATGATTGTTGCTATGATTATTATGATTATTATTACGATTGTTATGATTGTTGTGTTTGTTATGACGATTACTATGATTATTATGGTTGACAGTGTGGTTATTATGATTATCATTTAGATTATTATGGCTATTATGATTATTATGGTTTTTATGGCTATTATAATGGTTATTATGATTTTTCCAGGTTTATTATTGTTATTATTATGATTATTACGATTATTATGTTTCATAGTGTGATTATGACGAATATTATGACCATCACTAAGATTATTCTGGTGATTATGACTATTACGATTATTATGGTTATAGTAACGATTATAAAGTTTATTTCCATGACAATTCTGTTTATTACTACGATGTTATGAATATTACAGATAGTATAACTATTACTATGATTATTGCGGCTATTATGATTGTTGCTATGATTATTATGATTATTATTACGATTGTTATGATTGTTGTGTTTGTTATGACGATTACTATGATTATTATGGTTGATAGCGTGGTTATTATGATTATCATTTAGATTATTATGCCTGTTATGGTTATTATGGTTTTTATGGCTATTATAATGGTTATTATGTTTTCTTCCAAGTTTATTATGGTTATTATTCTGATTATTATGATTATTATGTTTCATAGTATGATTATGAAGAATATTATGATGATCACTATGATTATTCTGGTGATTATGTCTATCACGATTATTATGGCTACTATAAAGGTTATTAAGGTTATTTCCATAATAATTCTGTTTAGTATTGCGATGTAATGATTATTACAGTTGGTATAAATATTACTATGATTATTACGACTATTATGACTGTTGCTATAACTAGTATGATTATTATTACGGTTGTTATGATTGTTGTGGCTATTATGACGGTTACTATGATTATTATGGTTGATAGTGTGGTTATTATGATTATCATTTAGATTATTATGCCTATTATGGTTATTATGGTTTTTATGGCTATTATAATGGTTATAATGATTGCTTCCAAGTTTATTATGGCTATTATTATGATTATTATGATTATTATGTTTCATAGTATGATTATGACGTATATTGTGATCAACACTCAGATTATTCTGCTGATTATGATTATTACGATTATTATGGCTATGATAATGATTATTAAGGTTATTTCCATGATAATTCTGTTTATTATTTCGATGTCATGATTACTACTGTTAGCATAACTATTACTATGATTATTACTACTATTATGATTGTTGCTATGATAATTATAATTATTATTCCGATTGTTATGATTGTTGTCCTTATTATGACGACTACTATAATTATTATGTTTGATAGTGTCGTTATTATAATTATCATACATATTATTATGGCTATTATAATTATTATGGTTTTTATGGCCATTATAATGGTTATTATAACTCTTTCCAAGTTTATTATCGTTCTTATTATGATTATTATGATTATTATGTTTCATAGTATGATTATGACGTATATTATCATCATCACTCAGATTATTCTGGTGATTATGACTATAACGATTATTATGACTATAATAACGATTATTAAGGTTATTTCCACGTTAATTCTGTTTATTATTACGATGTTATGATTACTACAGTTAGCATAACTATTACTATGATTATTACGACTATTATGACTGTTGCTATGATTATTATGATTATTATTAAGATGGTCATGATTGTTGTGGTTATTATGACGATTACTATGATTATTATGGGTGATAGCATGTTTGTTATGATTATTATACAGATTATTATGTCTATTATTATTATTATGGTTTTTATGGATATTATAATGGTTATTATGATTGTTTCCAAGTTTATTATGGTTATCATTATGATTATTATGATTATTATGTTTCATAGTACGATTATGACGTATATTATCATAATCACTAAGATTATTCTGGTGATTAGGACTATTACGATTATTATGGCTATAATAACGGTTATTAAGGTTATTTCCATGATAATTCTGTTTATTATTTCGATGTTATGATTACTACAGTTAGCATAACTATTACTATGTTTATTACGACTATTATGACTGTTGCTATGATTGTTATCATTATTATTAAGATTGTCATGATTCTTGTGGTTATTATAACGATTACTATGATTATTATGGTTGACAGTGTGGTTCTTATGATTATCATTTAGATTATTATGGCTATTACTATTATTATGGTTTTCATGACTATTATAATGGTTATTATGATTGTTTCCAAGAGTATTATGGTTATCATTATGATTATTCTGATTATTATGTTTCATAGTATGATTATGACGAATATTATGATCATCACTAAGATTATTCTGGTGGTTATGACTATTTCGATTATTATGGTTATAGTAACGATTATAAAGTTTATTTCCATGACAATTCTGTTTATTACTACGATGTTATGAATATTACAGATAGTATAACTATTACTATGATTATTGCGGCTATTATGATTGTTGCTATGATTATTATGATTATTATTACGACTGTTATGATTCTTGTGGTTATTATGACGATTACTTTGATTATTATGGTTGATAGTGTGGTTATTATGATTATTATTTAGATTATTATGGCTGTTAAGTTTATTATGGTTTTTATGGCCATCATAATGGTTTTTATGGTTTTTCCAGGTTTATTATGGTTATTATTATGTTTGTTATGATTATTATGTTTCTTAGTATGATTATGACGAATATTATCCTAATCACTAAGATTATTCTGGTGATTATGATTATGACGATTATTATGGATATAATAACGATTATCAATGTTATTTCCATGATAATTCTGATTATTATTACGTTGTTATAATTATTACAGTTAGTCTAACTATTACTATGATTATTACGGCTATTATGATTGATGCTACGATTATCGTAACTATTATTATGATTGCTATGATTTTTGTTGTTGTTATGACGGTTACTATGATTATTTTGGTTGATAGTACGGTTATTATGATTATCATTCAGATTATTATGGCTATTATGATTATTATGGTTTTTATGGCCATTATAATGGTTATTATGATTCTTTCTAAGTTTATTATGGTTCTTGTTATGACTATTATGATTATTATGTTTCATAGTATGATTATGACGTATATTATCATCATCACTCAGATTATTCTTGTGATTATGGCTATTACGATTATTACGGCTATAATAACGATTATTAAGGTTATTTCCATGTTGATTCTGTTTATTATTACGTTGTTATAATTATTAGAGTTAGTCTAACTATTACTATGATTATTGCGGCTATTATGACTGTTGCTATGATTCTTATGGTTATTATTTCGATAGTTATGATTCTTGTGGTTATTATAACGATTACTATGATTATTATGCTTGACAGTGTGGTTCTTATGATTATCATTTAGATTATTATGGCTATTACTATTATTATGGTCTTCATGACCGTTATAATGGTTATTATGGTTGTTTCCAAGAGTATTATGGTTATCATTATGATTATTCTGATTATTATGTTTCATAGTATGATTATGACGAATATTATGATCATCACTAAGATTATTCTGGTGATTATGACTATTTCGATTATTATGGCTATAATAACGGTTATTAATGTTGTTTCCATGACAATTCTGTTTATTATTACGTTGTTATGATTATTCCAGTTAGTCTAACTATTACTTTGATTATTACGGCTATTATGATTGTTGCTACTATTACCATAATTGTTATTATGATTGCTATGATTTTTGTGGTTATTATGACGGTTACTATGATTATTATGGTTTATAGTATGGTTATTATGATTATCATGCAGATTATTATGGCTATTACGATTATTATGGTTTTTATGGTCATTATAAGGGTTATTATGATTGTTTCCAAGTTTATTATGGATCTTGTTATGATTATTATGATTATTATGTTTCATAGTATGATTATGACGTATATTATGATCATCACTCAGATTATTCTGGTGATTATGACTATTACGATTTTTAAAGCTATAATAACGATTATTAAGTTTATTTCCATGATAATTCTGATTATTGTTACGACGTTATGATTATTACAGTTAGTATAACTATTACTATGGTCATTACGGCTATTATGATTGTTGCTATGATTATTAGGATTGTTACTACGATTGTTATGATTGTTGTGGTTGTAATGGCGGTTACTATGATTATTATGGTTGATAGTGTGGTTATTATGATTATCATTTAGATTCTTATAGCTATTATGATTATTACGGTTTTTATGGCTGTTACAATGGTTATTATGATTTTTCTATGTTTATTATGGTTATTATTATGTTTATTATGATTATTATGTTTCATAGTATGATTATGACGAATATTACGATCATCACTAAGATTATTCTGGTGATTATGACTATTACGATTATTATGGCTATAATAACGGTTATTAAGGTTATTTCCATGATAATTCTGTTTATTATTTCGATGTTATGATTACTACAGTTAGCATAACTATTACTATGATTATTACGACTATTATGACTGTTGCTATGATTATTATGGTTATTATTAAGATTGTCATGATTGTTGTGGTTATTATGACGATTACTATGATTATTATGGTTGACAGTGTGGTTGTCATGATTATCATTTAGATTATTATGGCTATTACTATTATTATGGTTTTCATGGCTATTATAATGGTTATTATGATTGTTTCCAAGTGTATTATGGTTATCATTATGATTATTCTGATTAATATGTTTCATAGTATGATTATGACGTATATTATCATCATCACTCAGATTATTCTGGTGATTATGACTATAACGATTATTATGACTATAATAACGATTATTAAGGTTATTTCCATGATAATTCTGTTTATTATTACGATGTTATGATTATTAGAGTTAGTCTAACTATTACTATAATTATTGCGGCTGTTATGTTTGTTGCTATGATTATTATGATTATTATTAAGATTGTCATGATTGTTGTGGTTATTATGACGATTACTATGATTATTATGGTTGATAGTGTGGTTATTATGATTATCATTTAGATTATTATGCCTATTATGGTTATTATGGTTTTCATGGCTATTATAATGGTTATTATGATTGCTTCCAAGTTTATTATGGTTATTATTATGATTATTACGATTATTATGTTTCATAGTGTGATTATGACGAATATTATGACCATCACTAAGATTATTCTGGTGATTATGACTATTACGATTATTATGGTTATAGTAACGATTATAAAGTTTATTTCCATGACAATTCTGTTTATTACTACGATGTTATGAATATTACAGATAGTATAACTATTACTATGATTATTGCGGCTATTATGATTGTTGCTATGATTATTATGATTATTATTACGATTGTTATGATTGTTGTGTTTGTTATGACGATTACTATGATTATTATGGTTGACAGTGTGGTTATTATGATTATCATTTAGATTATTATGGCTATTATGATTATTATGGTTTTTATGGCTATTATAATGGTTATTATGATTTTTCCAGGTTTATTATTGTTATTATTATGATTATTACGATTATTATGTTTCATAGTGTGATTATGACGAATATTATGACCATCACTAAGATTATTCTGGTGATTATGACTATTACGATTATTATGGTTATAGTAACGATTATAAAGTTTATTTCCATGACAATTCTGTTTATTACTACGATGTTATGAATATTACAGATAGTATAACTATTACTATGATTATTGCGGCTATTATGATTGTTGCTATGATTATTATGATTATTATTACGATTGTTATGATTGTTGTGTTTGTTATGACGATTACTATGATTATTATGGTTGATAGCGTGGTTATTATGATTATCATTTAGATTATTATGCCTGTTATGGTTATTATGGTTTTTATGGCTATTATAATGGTTATTATGTTTTCTTCCAAGTTTATTATGGTTATTATTCTGATTATTATGATTATTATGTTTCATAGTATGATTATGAAGAATATTATGATGATCACTATGATTATTCTGGTGATTATGTCTATCACGATTATTATGGCTACTATAAAGGTTATTAAGGTTATTTCCATAATAATTCTGTTTAGTATTGCGATGTAATGATTATTACAGTTGGTATAAATATTACTATGATTATTACGACTATTATGACTGTTGCTATAACTAGTATGATTATTATTACGGTTGTTATGATTGTTGTGGCTATTATGACGGTTACTATGATTATTATGGTTGATAGTGTGGTTATTATGATTATCATTTAGATTATTATGCCTATTATGGTTATTATGGTTTTTATGGCTATTATAATGGTTATAATGATTGCTTCCAAGTTTATTATGGCTATTATTATGATTATTATGATTATTATGTTTCATAGTATGATTATGACGTATATTGTGATCAACACTCAGATTATTCTGCTGATTATGATTATTACGATTATTATGGCTATGATAATGATTATTAAGGTTATTTCCATGATAATTCTGTTTATTATTTCGATGTCATGATTACTACTGTTAGCATAACTATTACTATGATTATTACTACTATTATGATTGTTGCTATGATAATTATAATTATTATTCCGATTGTTATGATTGTTGTTCTTATTATGACGACTACTATAATTATTATGTTTGATAGTGTCGTTATTATAATTATCATACATATTATTATGGCTATTATAATTATTATGGTTTTTATGGCCATTATAATGGTTATTATAACTCTTTCCAAGTTTATTATCGTTCTTATTATGATTATTATGATTATTATGTTTCATAGTATGATTATGACGTATATTATCATCATCACTCAGATTATTCTGGTGATTATGACTATAACGATTATTATGACTATAATAACGATTATTAAGGTTATTTCCACGTTAATTCTGTTTATTATTACGATGTTATGATTACTACAGTTAGCATAACTATTACTATGATTATTACGACTATTATGACTGTTGCTATGATTATTATGATTATTATTAAGATGGTCATGATTGTTGTGGTTATTATGACGATTACTATGATTATTATGGGTGATAGCATGTTTGTTATGATTATTATACAGATTATTATGTCTATTATTATTATTATGGTTTTTATGGATATTATAATGGTTATTATGATTGTTTCCAAGTTTATTATGGTTATCATTATGATTATTATGATTATTATGTTTCATAGTACGATTATGACGTATATTATCATAATCACTAAGATTATTCTGGTGATTAGGACTATTACGATTATTATGGCTATAATAACGGTTATTAAGGTTATTTCCATGATAATTCTGTTTATTATTTCGATGTTATGATTACTACAGTTAGCATAACTATTACTATGTTTATTACGACTATTATGACTGTTGCTATGATTGTTATCATTATTATTAAGATTGTCATGATTCTTGTGGTTATTATAACGATTACTATGATTATTATGGTTGACAGTGTGGTTCTTATGATTATCATTTAGATTATTATGGCTATTACTATTATTATGGTTTTCATGACTATTATAATGGTTATTATGATTGTTTCCAAGAGTATTATGGTTATCATTATGATTATTCTGATTATTATGTTTCATAGTATGATTATGACGAATATTATGATCATCACTAAGATTATTCTGGTGGTTATGACTATTTCGATTATTATGGTTATAGTAACGATTATAAAGTTTATTTCCATGACAATTCTGTTTATTACTACGATGTTATGAATATTACAGATAGTATAACTATTACTATGATTATTGCGGCTATTATGATTGTTGCTATGATTATTATGATTATTATTACGACTGTTATGATTCTTGTGGTTATTATGACGATTACTTTGATTATTATGGTTGATAGTGTGGTTATTATGATTATTATTTAGATTATTATGGCTGTTAAGTTTATTATGGTTTTTATGGCCATCATAATGGTTTTTATGGTTTTTCCAGGTTTATTATGGTTATTATTATGTTTGTTATGATTATTATGTTTCTTAGTATGATTATGACGAATATTATCCTAATCACTAAGATTATTCTGGTGATTATGATTATGACGATTATTATGGATATAATAACGATTATCAATGTTATTTCCATGATAATTCTGATTATTATTACGTTGTTATAATTATTACAGTTAGTCTAACTATTACTATGATTATTACGGCTATTATGATTGATGCTACGATTATCGTAACTATTATTATGATTGCTATGATTTTTGTTGTTGTTATGACGGTTACTATGATTATTTTGGTTGATAGTACGGTTATTATGATTATCATTCAGATTATTATGGCTATTATGATTATTATGGTTTTTATGGCCATTATAATGGTTATTATGATTCTTTCTAAGTTTATTATGGTTCTTGTTATGACTATTATGATTATTATGTTTCATAGTATGATTATGACGTATATTATCATCATCACTCAGATTATTCTTGTGATTATGGCTATTACGATTATTACGGCTATAATAACGATTATTAAGGTTATTTCCATGTTGATTCTGTTTATTATTACGTTGTTATAATTATTAGAGTTAGTCTAACTATTACTATGATTATTGCGGCTATTATGACTGTTGCTATGATTCTTATGGTTATTATTTCGATAGTTATGATTCTTGTGGTTATTATAACGATTACTATGATTATTATGCTTGACAGTGTGGTTCTTATGATTATCATTTAGATTATTATGGCTATTACTATTATTATGGTCTTCATGACCGTTATAATGGTTATTATGATTGTTTCCAAGAGTATTATGGTTATCATTATGATTATTCTGATTATTATGTTTCATAGTATGATTATGACGAATATTATGATCATCACTAAGATTATTCTGGTGATTATGACTATTTCGATTATTATGGCTATAATAACGGTTATTAATGTTGTTTCCATGACAATTCTGTTTATTATTACGTTGTTATGATTATTCCAGTTAGTCTAACTATTACTTTGATTATTACGGCTATTATGATTGTTGCTACTATTACCATAATTGTTATTATGATTGCTATGATTTTTGTGGTTATTATGACGGTTACTATGATTATTATGGTTTATAGTATGGTTATTATGATTATCATGCAGATTATTATGGCTATTACGATTATTATGGTTTTTATGGTCATTATAAGGGTTATTATGATTGTTTCCAAGTTTATTATGGATCTTGTTATGATTATTATGATTATTATGT
Organism: Calliopsis andreniformis; assembly: GCF_051401765.1. NCBI lineage: Eukaryota > Metazoa > Arthropoda > Insecta > Hymenoptera > Andrenidae > Calliopsis > Calliopsis andreniformis. The sequence continues at coordinate 1,377,040 of NW_027480523.1, forward strand.
TTCATAGTATGATTATGACGTATATTATGATCATCACTCAGATTATTCTGGTGATTATGACTATTACGATTTTTAAAGCTATAATAACGATTATTAAGTTTATTTCCATGATAATTCTGATTATTGTTACGACGTTATGATTATTACAGTTAGTATAACTATTACTATGGTCATTACGGCTATTATGATTGTTGCTATGATTATTAGGATTGTTACTACGATTGTTATGATTGTTGTGGTTGTAATGGCGGTTACTATGATTATTATGGTTGATAGTGTGGTTATTATGATTATCATTTAGATTCTTATAGCTATTATGATTATTACGGTTTTTATGGCTGTTACAATGGTTATTATGATTTTTCTATGTTTATTATGGTTATTATTATGTTTATTATGATTATTATGTTTCATAGTATGATTATGACGAATATTACGATCATCACTAAGATTATTCTGGTGATTATGACTATTACGATTATTATGGCTATAATAACGGTTATTAAGGTTATTTCCATGATAATTCTGTTTATTATTTCGATGTTATGATTACTACAGTTAGCATAACTATTACTATGATTATTACGACTATTATGACTGTTGCTATGATTATTATGGTTATTATTAAGATTGTCATGATTGTTGTGGTTATTATGACGATTACTATGATTATTATGGTTGACAGTGTGGTTGTCATGATTATCATTTAGATTATTATGGCTATTACTATTATTATGGTTTTCATGGCTATTATAATGGTTATTATGATTGTTTCCAAGTGTATTATGGTTATCATTATGATTATTCTGATTAATATGTTTCATAGTATGATTATGACGTATATTATCATCATCACTCAGATTATTCTGGTGATTATGACTATAACGATTATTATGACTATAATAACGATTATTAAGGTTATTTCCATGAGAATTCTATTTATTATTTCGATGTTATGATTACTACAGTTAGCATAACTATTACTATGATTATTGCGGCTGTTATGTTTGTTGCTATGATTATTATGATTATTATTAAGATTGTCATGATTGTTGTGGTTATTATGACGATTACTATGATTATTATCGTTGATAGTGTGGTTATTATGATTATCATTTAGATTATTATGCCTATTATGGTTATTATGGTTTTTATGGCTATTATAATGGTTATAATGATTGCTTCCAAGTTTATTATGGCTATTATTATGATTATTATGATTATTATGTTTCATAGTATGATTATGACGTATATTGTGATCATCACTCAGATTATTCTGCTGATTATGATTATTACGACTATTATGTCTATGATAATGATTATTAAGGTTATTTCCATGATAATTCTGTTTATTATTTGGATGTTATGATTACTACAGTTAGCATAACTATTACTATGATTATTACTGCTATTATGATTGTTGCTATGACAATTATAATTATTATTCCAATTGTTATGATTGTTGTCCTTATTATGACGATTACTATAATTATTATGGTTGACAGTGTGGTTGTTATGATTATCATTTAGATTATTATGGCTATTATGATTGTTATGGTTTTTATGGCCATTATAATGGTTATTATAACACTTTCCAAGTTTATTATCGTTCTTATTATGATTATTATGATTATTATGTTTCATAGTATGATTATGACGCATATTATGATAATCGCTCAGATTATTCGGGTGATTATGACTACTACGATTATTATAACTATAATAACGATTATTAAGCTTATTTCCATGATAATTCTGTTTATTCTTACGATGTTATGATTATTACAGTTAGTATAACTATTACTATGATTATTACGGCTATTATGACTGTTGCTATGATTATCATGGTTGTTATTACGAGTGACATCATTGTTGTGGTTATTATGACGATTACTATGATTATTATGGGTGATAGTATGTTTGTTATGATTATTATACAGATTATTATGTCTATTATTATTATTATGGTTTTTATGGCTATTATAATGGTTATTATGATTGTTTCCAAGTTTGTTATGGCTATTATTATGATTATTATGATTATTATGTTTCATAGTATGATTATGACGTATATTGTGGTCATCACTCAGATTATTCTGCTGATTATGATTATTACGATTATTATGGCTATGATAATGATTATTAAGGTTATTTCCATGATAATTCTGTTTATTATTACGATGTTATGATTATTAGAGTTAGTCTAACTATTACTATGATTATTGCGGCTGTTATGTTTGTTGCTATGATTATTATGATTATTATTAAGATTGTCATGATTGTTGTGGTTATTATGACGATTACTATGATCATTATGGTTGATAGTGTGGTTATTATGATTATCATTTAGATTATTATGCCTATTATGGTTATTATGGTTTTCATGGCTATTATAATGGTTATTATGATTGCTTCCAAGTTTATTATGGTTATTATTATGATTATTACGATTATTATGTTTCATAGTGTGATTATGACGAATATTATGACCATCACTAAGATTTTTCTGGTGATTATGACTATTACGGTTATTATGGTTATAGTAACGATTATAAAGTTTATTTCCATGACAATTCTGTTTATTACTACGATGTTATGAATATTACAGATAGTATAACTATTACTATGATTATTGCGGCTATTATGATTGTTGCTATGATTATTATGATTATTATTACTACTGTTATGATTCTTGTGGTTATTATGACGATTACTTTGATTATTATGGTTGATAGTGTGGTTATTATGATTACTATTTAGATTATTATGGCTGTTAAGTTTATTATGGTTTTTATGGCCATCATAATGGTTTTTATGGTTTTTCCAGGTTTATTATGGTTATTATTATGTTTGTTATGATTATTATGTTTCTTAGTATGATTATGACGAATATTATCCTGATCACTAAGATTATTCTGGTGATTATGATTATGACGATTATTATGGATATAATAACGATTATCATTGTTATTTCCATGATAATTCTGATTATTATTACGTTGTTATAATTATTACAGTTAGTCTAACTATTACTATGATTATTACGGCTATTATGATTGATGCTACGATTATCGTAACTATTATTATGATTGCTATGATTTTTGTTGTTGTTATGACGGTTACTATGATTATTTTGGTTGATAGTACGGTTATTATGATTATCATTCAGATTATTATGGCTATTATGATTATTATGGTTTTTATGGCCATTATAATGGTTATTATGATTCTTTCTAAGTTTATTATGGTTCTTATTATGATTATTATGGTTAATATGTTTCATAGTATGATTATGACGTATATTATCATAGTCTCTAATATTATTCTTGTGATTGTGACTCTTACGATTATTACGGCTACAATAACGATTATTAAGGTTATTTCCATGTTAATTCTGTTTATTAGTACGTTGTTATAATTATTAGAGTTAGTCTAACTATTACTATGATGATTGCGGCTATTATGACTGTTGCTATGATTCTTATGGTTATTATTTCGATTGTTATGATTTTTGTGGATATTATGACGGTTACTATGATTATTATGGTTGATAGTACGGTTATTATGATTATCATTCAGATTATTATGGCTATTATGAAAATTATGGTTTTTATGGCCATTATTATGGTTATTATGATTCTTTCCAAGTTTATTATGGTTCTTATTATGACTATTATGATTATTATGTTTCATAGTATGATTATGACGTATATTATCATCATCACTCAGATTATTCTTGTGATTATGACTCTTACGATTATTACGGGTATAATAACGATTATTAAGGTTATTTCTATGTTAATTCTGTTTATTATTACGTTGTTATAATTATTGGAGTTATTCTAAATATTACTATGATTATTGCGGCTATTATGACTGTTGCTATGATTCTTATTGTTATTATTTCGATTGTTATGATTCTTGTGGTTATTATAACGATTACTATGATTATTATGGTTGACAGTGTGGTTCTTATGATTATCATTTAGATTATTATGGCTATTACTATTATTATGTTTTTCATGACTGGTATAATGGTTATTATGATTGTTTCCAAGAGTATTATGGTTATCATTATGATTATTCTGATTATTATGTTTCATAGTATGATTATGACGAATATTATGATCATCACTAAGATTATTCTGGTGGTTATGACTATTTCGATTATTATGGCTTTAATAACGATTATTAAGGTTATTTCCATGATAATTCTGTTTATTATTACGATGTTATGATTATTCCAGTTAGTCTAACTATTACTTTGATTATTACGGCTATTATGATTGTTGCTACTATTACCATAATTATTATTATGATTGCTATGATTTTTGTGGTTATTATGACGGTTACTATGATTATTATGGTTTATAGTATGGTTATTATGATTATCATGCAGATTATTATGGCTATTACGATTATTATGGTTTTTATGGTCATTATAAGGGTTATTATGATTGTTTCCAAGTTTATTATGGATCTTGTTATGATTATTATGATTATTATGTTTCATAGTATGATCATGACGTATATTATGATCATCACTCAGATTATTCTGGTGATTATGACTATTACGATTTTTAAAGCTATAATAACGATTATTAAGTTTATTTCCATGATAATTCTGATTATTGTTACGACGTTATGATTATTACAGTTAGTATAACTATTACTATGATCATTACGGCTATTATGATTGTTGCTATGATTATTAGGATTGTTACTACGATTGTTATGATTGTTGTGGTTGTAATGGCGGTTACTATGATTATTATGGTTGATAGTGTGGTTATTATGATTATCATTTAGATTCTTATAGCTATTATGGTGATTACGGTTTTTATGGCTGTTACAATGGTTATTATGATTTTTCTATGTTTATTATGGTTATTATTATGTTTATTATGATTATTATGTTTCATAGTATGATTATGACGAATATTACGATCATCACTAAGATTATTCTGGTGATTATGACTATTACGATTATTATGGCTATAATAACGGTTATTAAGGTTATTTCCATGATAATTCTGTTTATTATTTCGACGTTATGATTACTAAAGTTAGCATAACTATTACTATGATTATTACGACTATTATGACTGTTGCTATGATTATTATGGTTATTATTAAGATTGTCATGATTGTTGTGGTTATTATGACGATTACTATGATTATTATGGTTGACAGTGTGGTTGTCATGATTATCATTTAGATTATTATGGCTATTACTATTATTATGGTTTTCATGGCTATTATAATGGTTATTATGATTGTTTCCAAGTGTATTATGGTTATCATTATGATTATTCTGATTAATATGTTTCATAGTATGATTATGATGTATATTATCATAATCACTAAGATTATTCTGGTGATTATGACTATAACGATTATTATGGCTATAACAACGATTATTAAGGTTATTTCGATGATTATTCTGTTTATTATAACGATGTTATGATTATTACAGTTAGTATAACTATTACTATGATCATTACGGCTATTATGAGTGTTGCTATGATTATTAGGATTGTTACTACGATTGTTATGATTGTTGTGGTTATTATGACGGTTACTATGATTATTATGTTTGATAGTGTGGTTATTATAACTATTATTTATATTATTATGGCTATTATGATTATTATGGTTTTTATGGCTATTATAATGGATATTATGGTTGTTTCCAAGATTATTATTTTTATCATTATGATTATTATCATTATTACGTTTCATAGTATGATTATGACGAATATTATGATCATCACTAAGATTATTCTGGTGATTATGTCTATTACGATAATTAGGGCTATAACAACGATTATTAAGGTTATTTCCATGATAATTATGTTTATTATTAAGTTGTTATGATTATTAGAGTTAGTCCAACTATTACTATGATTATTGCGGCAATTATGATTGTTGCTATGATTATTATGATTATTATTACGATTGTTATGATTGTTGTGGTTATTATGACGATTACTATGATTATTATGGTTGATAGTGTGGTTATTATGATTATCATTTAGATTACTACGCCTATTATGGTTATTATGGCTTTTATGGCTCTTATAATTGTTATTATGATTGCTTCCATGTCTAACATGGCTATTATTATGATTATTATGATTATTATGTTTCATAGTATGATTATGACGTATATTGTGATCATCACTCAGATTATTCTGCTGATTATGATTATTACGACTATTATGGCTATGATAATGATTATTAAGGTTATTTCCATGATAATTCTGTTTATTATTTGGATGTTATGATTTCTACAGTTAGCATAACTATTACTATGATTATTACTGCTATTATGATTGTTGCTATGACAATTATAATTATTATTCCAATTGTTATGATTGTTGTCCTTATTATGACGATTACTATAATTATTATGGTTGACAGTGTGGTTGTTATGATTATCATTTAGATTATTATGGCTATTATGATTGTTATGGTTTTTATGGCCATTATAATGGTTATTATAACACTTTCCAAGTTTATTATCGTTCTTATTATGATTATTATGATTATTATGTTTCATAGTATGATTATGACACATATTATGATAATCGCTCAGATTATTCGGGTGATTATGACTACTACGATTATTATAACTATAATAACGATTATTAAGCTTATTTCCATGATAATTCTGTTTATTCTTACGATGTTATGATTATTACAATTAGTATAACTATTACTATGATTATTACGGCTATTATGACTGTTGCTATGATTATCATGGTTGTTATTACGAGTGACATCATTGTTGTGGTTATTATGACGATTACTATGATTATTATGGGTGATAGTATGTTTGTTATGATTATTATACAGATTATTATGTCTATTATTATTATTATGGTTTTTATGGCAATTATAATGGTTATTATGATTGTTTCCAAGTTTATTATGGCTATTATTATGATTATTATGATTATTATGTTTCATAGTATGATTATGACGTATATTGTGGTCATCACTCAGATTATTCTGCTGATTATGATTATTACGATTATTATGGCTATGATAATGATTATTAAGGTTATTTCCATGATAATTCTGTTTATTATTTGGATGTTATGATTACTACAGTTAGCATAACTATTACTATGATTATTACTGCTATTGTGATTGTTGCTATGACAATTATAATTATTATTCCAATTGTTATGATTGTTGTCCTTATTATGACGATTACTATAATTATTATGGTTGACAGTGTGGTTGTTATGATTATCATTTAGATTATTATGGCTATTATGATTTTTATGGTTTTTATGGCCATTATAATGGTTATTATAACACTTTCCAAGTTTATTATCGTTCTTATTATGATTATTATGATTATTATGTTTCATAGTATGATTATGACGCATATTATGATAATCGCTCAGATTATTCGGGTGATTATGACTATTACGATTATTATAAATATAATAACGATTATTAAGCTTATTTCCATGATAATTCTGTTTATTCTTACGATGTTATGATTATTACAGTTAGTATAACTATTACTATGATTATTACGGCTATTATGACTGTTGCTATGATTATCATGGTTGTTATTACGAGTGACATCATTGTTGTGGTTATTATGACGATTACTATGATTATTACGGGTGATACTATGTTTGTTATGATTATTATACAGATTATTATGTCTATTATTATTATTATGGTTTTTATGGCTATTATAATGGTTATTATGATTGTTTCCAAGTTTATTATGGTTATCATTATGATTATTATGATTATTATGTTTCATAGTACGATTATGACGTATATTATCATAATCACTAAGATTATTCTGCTGATTATGATTATTACGATTATTATGGCTATAACAACGATTATTAAGGTTATTTCGATGATTATTGTGTTTATTATAACGATGTTATGATTATTACAGTTAGTATAACTATTACTATGATCATTACGGCTATTATGATTGTTGCTATGATTATTAGGATTGTTACTACGATTGTTATGATTGTTGTGGTTATTATGACGGTTACTATGATTATTATGGTTGATAGTGTGGTTATTATAACTATTATTTAGATTACTATGGCTATTATGATTATTATGGTTTTTATGGCTATTATAATGGATATTATGATTGTTTCCATGATTATTATTTTTATCATTATGATTATTATGATTATTACGTTTCATAGTATGATTATGACGAATATTATGATCATCACTAAGATTATTCTGGTGATTATGTCTATCACGATTGTTATTGCTATAATAATGATTATTAAGTTTATTTCGATGATTATTCTGTTTATTATAACGATGTTATTATTATTACAGTTAGTATAACCACTACTATGATCATTACGGCTATTATGATTGTTGCTATGATTATTAGGATTGTTACTACGATTGTTATGATTGTTGTGGTTATTATCACGATTACTATGAATATTATGGTTGATAGTGTGGTTATTATGATTATCATTTAGATTATTAAGCCTATTATGGTTATTATGTTTTTTATGGCTATTATAATGGTTATTATGATTGCTTCCCAGTTTATTATGGTTATTATTATGATTATTGCGATTATTATGTTTCATAGTATGATTATGACGTATATTATGATCATCACTCAGATTATTCTGGTGATTATGACTATTACGATTATTATAGCTATAATAACGATTATTAAGCTTATTTCCGTGATAATTCTGTTTATTGTTACGACGTTATGATTATTACAGTTAGTATAACTGTTACTATGATTATTGAGGCTATTATGACTGTTGCTATGATTATTATGGTTGTTATTACGATTTACATCATCGTTGTGGTTATTATGACGATTACTATGATTATTATGGGTGATAGTATGGTTGTTATGATTATGATTCAGATTATTATGTCTATTATTATTATTATGTTTTTTATGTCTGTTACAATGGTAATTATGATTGTTTCCACGTTTATTATTGTTATTATTATGATTATTATTATTATTATGTTTCTTAGTATGATTATGATGATTATTATGGTCATCACTGAGATTATTATGGTGATTATGATTATTACGACTATTATGGCTATAATAACGATTATTAAGGTTATTTCCATGATAATTCTGTTTATTATTTCGATGTTATGATTACTACAGTTAGGATAACTATTACTATGATTATTACGACTATTATGACTGTTGCTATGATTATTATGATTATTATTACGATTGCTATGATTGTTGTGGTTATTATGACGATTACTCTGATTACTATGGTTGATAGCGTGGTTAATATGATTGTCATTTAGATTATTATGCCTCTTATGGTTATTATGGTTTTTACGGCTATTATAATGGTTATTATGTTTGCTTCCAAGTTTATTATTGTTATTATTATGATTATTATGATTATTATGATTATTATGTTTCATAGTATGATTATGAAGAATATTATGATGATCACTATGATTATTCTGGTGATTATGTCTATCACGACTATTATGGCTACTATAAAGATTATTAAGGTTATTTCCATAACAATTCTGTTTAGTATTGCGATGTTATGATTATTACAGTTGGTATAACTATTACTATGATTATTACTGCTATTATGATTGTTGCTATGATAATTACAATTATTATTCCGATTGTTCTGATTGTTGTCCTTATTATGACGATTACTATAATTATTATGTTTGATAGTGTGGTTATTATAATTATCATACAGATTATTATGGCTATTACGGTTATTATGGCTTTTATGGCCATTATAATGGTAATTATGACTGTTTCCACGTTTATTATTGTTATTATTATGATTATTATTATTATTGTGTTTCTTAGTATGATTATGATGATTATTATGGTCATCACTGAGATTATTATGGTGATTATGACTATTACGATTATTACAGCTATAATAACGATTATTAAGGTTATTTCCATGATAATTCTGTTTATTGTAACGATGTTATGATTATTACAGTTAGTATAACTATTACTATGATTATTACGGCTATTATGACTGTTGCTATGATTATTATGGTTGTTATTACGATTGACATCATTGTTGTGGTTATTATGACGATTACTATGATTATTATGGTTGATAGTGTGGTTATTATGATTATCATTTAGATTATTATGCCTATTATGGTTATTATGGTTTTTATGGCTATTATAATGGTTATAATGATTGCTTCCAAGTTTATTATGCCTATTATTATGATTATTATGATTATTATGTTTCGTAGTATGATTATGACGAATATTATGATCATGACTAAGATTATTCTGTTGGTTTTGTCTATGACGTTTATTATGGCTATAATAACGATTATTAAGGTTATTTCCATGATAATTCTGTTTATTATTTAGATGTTATGATTACTACAGTTAGCATAACTATTACTATGATTATTACGGCTATTATGACTGTTGCTATGATTATTATGGTTGTTATTACGATTGACATCATTGTTGTAGATATTATGACGGTTACTATGATTATTATGGGTGATAGTACTGTTGTTATGATTATTATTCAGATTATTATGCCTATTATAATTATTATGGTTTTTATGGCTATTGTAATGGTTATTCTAATTGTTTCCAAGATTATTATTCTTATCATTATGATTATAATGATTATTATGTTTCATAGTATGAATATGACGAATATTATGTTCATCACTAGGATTATTCTAGTGATTATGTCTATCACGATTGTTGTTGCTATAATAATGATTATTAAGGTTATTTCGATGATTATTCTGTTTATTATAAAGATGTTATGATTATTACAGTTAGTATAATTATTACTATGATCATAACGGCTATTATGATTGTTGCGATTATTATTAGGATTGTTACTACGAATGTTATGATTGTTGTGGTTATAATGGCGGTTACTATGATTATTATGGTTGATAGTTTGGTTATTATAACTATCATTCAGATTATTGTGGCTATTAAGACTATTGTGGTTTTTATGGCTGTTACATTGGTAATTATGATTGTTTCCACGTTTATTATTGTTATTGTTATGATTATTATTATAATTGTGTTTCTTAGTATGATTATGATGATTGTTATTGTCAATTCTGAGATTATTATGGTGATTATGATTATTACGACTATTATGGCTATAATAACGATTATTACGGTTATTTCCGTGATAATTCTGTTTATTATTTCGATGTTATGATTACTACAGTTAGCATAACTATTTCTATGATTATTACGACTATTATGACTGTTGCTATGGTTATTATGATTATTATTACGATTGTTATGAATTGTTGTGTTTATTATGACGATTTTTATGATTATTATGGTTGATAGTGTGGTTATTACGATTATCATTTAGATTATTATGCCTATTATGTTTATTATGGCTTTTATGGCTATTATAATGGTTATTATGATTGCTTCCAAGCTTATAATGGTTATTATTATGTTTCATAGTGTGATTATGACGAATATTATGATCATCACTAAGATTATTCTGGTGATTACGACTATTACGGTTATTATGGTTATAATAACGATTATTAAGGTTATTTCCATGATAATTTTGTTTATTGTTACGATGTTATGATTACTACAGTTAGCATAACTATTACTATGATTATTACGACTATTATGACTGTTGCTATGATTATTATGATTATTATTACGATTGTTATGATTGTTGTGGTTATTATGACGATTACTATGATTATTATGGTTGATAGCGTGGTTATTATGATTATCATTTAGATTATTATGCCTGTTATGGTTAATATGGTTTTTAAGGCTATTATAATGGTTATTATGTTTGCTTCCAAGTTTATTATGGTTATTATTATGATTATTATGATTATTATGTTTGATAGTATGATTATGAAGAATATTATGATGATCACTATGATTATTCTGGTGATTATGTCTCTCACGACTATTATGGCTACTATAAGGATTATTAAGGTTATTTCCATAATAATTCTGTTTAGTATTGCGATGTTCTGATTATTGAGTCGGTATAACTATTACTATGATTATTACTGCTATTATGATTGTTGCTATGATAATTATAATTATTATTCCGATTGTTCTGATTGTTGCCTTATTATGACGATTACTATAATTATTATGTTTGATAGTGTGGTTATTATAATTATCATACAGATTATTACGGCTATTACGATTATTATGGCTTATATGGCCATTATAATGGTAATTATGACTGTTACCACGTTTATTATTGTTATTATTATGATTATTATTATTATTGTGTTTCTTAGAATGATTATGATGATTATTATGGTCATCACTGAGATTATTATGGTGATTATGATTATTACGATTATCATGGCTGTAATAACGATTATTAAGGTTATTTCCATGATAATTCTGTTTATTATTTCGATGTTATGATTACTACAGTTAGCATTACTATTACTATGGTTATTACGACTATTATGACTGTTGCTATGATTATTATGGTTATTATTACGATTGTTATGATTGTTGTGGTTATTATGACGATTACTATGATTATTATGGTTGATAGCGTGGTTATTGTGATTATCATTTAGATTATTATGCCGATTATGTTTATTATGGTTTTTATGGCTATTATAATGGTTATTATGATTGCTTCCAAGTTTATTATGGTTATTATTATGATTATTTCGATTATTATGATTCATAGTGTGATTATGACGAATATTATGATCATCAATAAGATTATTCTGGTGATTATGACTATTACGGTTATTATGGTAATAATAACGATTATAAAGGTTATTTCCATGACAATTCTGTTTATTACTACGATGTTATGATTATTACAGTTAATATAACTATTACTATGATTATTGCGGCTATTATGATTGTTGCTATGATTATTATGATTAATATTTCGATTGTTATGATTCTTGTGGTTATTATGACGATTACTTTGATTATTATGGTTGATAGTGTGGTTATTATGATTATTATTTAGATTATTATGGCTGTTACGTTTATTATCGATTTTATGACCGTCATAATGGTTATTATGGTTTTTCCCGGTTTATTATGGTTATTATTATGTTTGTTATCATTATTATGTTTCTTAGTATGATTATGACGTATATTATCATAATCACTAAGATTATTCTGGTGATTTTGACTATGACGATTATTACGGGTATAATAACGATTATCAATGTTATTTCCATGATTATTCTGTTTATTGTTACGATATTATGATTATTACAGTTAGTATAACTAGTACTCTGGTTACTACGGCTATTAAGACTGTTGCTATGATTATTATGGTTGTTATTACGATTGACATCATTGTTGTAGATATTATGACGGTTACTATGATTATTATGGGTGATAGTACTGTTGTTATGATTATTATTCAGATTATTATGCCTATTATAATTATTATGGTTTTTATGGCTATTGTAATGGTTATTCTAATTGTTTCCAAGATTATTATTCTTATCATTATGATTATAATGATTATTATGTTTCATAGTATGAATATGACGAATATTATGTTCATCACTAGGATTATTCTGGTGATTATGTCTATCACGATTGTTGTTGCTATAATAATGATTATTAAGGTTATTTCCATGATAATTCTGTTTATTATTTCGATGTTATGATTACTACAGTTAGCATAACTATTACTATGGTTATTACGACTATTATGACTGCTGCTATGATTATTATGATTATTATCACGATTGTTATGATTGTTGTGGTTATTATGACGATTACTATGATTATTATGGTTGATAGCGTGGTTATTATGATTATCATTTAGATTATTATGCCTGTTATGGTTATTATGGTTTTTATGGCTATTATAATGGTTATTATGCTTGCTTCCATGTTTATTATGGTTATTATTCTGATTATTATGATTATTATGTTTCATAGTATGATTATGAAGAATATTACGATCACCACTAAGATTATTCTGGTGATTATGACTATTACGATTATTATAGCTATAATAACGATTATTAAGGTTATTTCCATGAGTATTCTGTTTATTGTTACGATGTTATGATTATTACAGTTAGTATAACTATTACTATGATTATTACGGCTATTATGACTGTTGCTATGATTATTATGATGATTATTAAGATTTCTATGATTTTTGTGGTTATTATGACGATTACTATGATTATTATAGTTGATAGTGTGGTTATTAAGATTATCATTTAGATTATTAAGGCTGTTACATTTATTATGGTTTTTATGGCCATCATAATGGCTATTACGATTTTTCCAGGTTTATTATGGTTATTATTATGTTTACTACGATTATTATGTTTCATAGTATGATTATGACGAATATTATGATCATCACTAACATTAGGCTGGTGATTATGACTACTACGATTATTATGACTTTAATAACGATTATTAAGGTTATTTCCATGATAATTCTGTTTATTATTTCGATGTCATGATTACTACAGTTAGCATAACTATTACTATGATTATTACGACTATTATGACTGTTGCTATGATTATTACGATTATTATTAAGATTGTCATGATTGTTGTGGTTATTATGACGATTACTATGATTATTATGGTTGGTAGTGCGGTTATTATGATTATCATTTAGATTATTATGCCTGTCATGGTTAATATGGTTTTTAAGGCTATTATAATGGTTATTATGTTTGCTTCCAAGTTTATTATGGTTATTATTATGATTATTATGATTATTATGTTTCATAGTATGATTATGACGAATATTATGATGATCACTATGATTATTCTGGTGATTATGTCTCTCACGACTATTATGGGTACTATAAAGATTATTAAGGTTATTTCCATAATAATTCTGTTTAGTATTGCGATGTTCTGATTATTGCAGTCGGTATAACTATTACTATGATTATTACTGCTATTATGATTGTTGCTATGATAATTATAATTATTATTCCGATTGTTCTGATTGTTGTCCTTATTATGACGATTACTATAATTATTAGGTTTGATAGTGTGGTTATTATAATTATCATACAGATTATTATGGCTATTACGATTATTATGGCTTTTATGGCCATTATAATGGTAATTATGACTGTTACCACGTTTATTATTGTTATTATTATGATTATTATTATTATTGTGTTTCTTAGAATGATTATGATGATTATTATGGTCATCACTGAGATTATTATGGTGATTATGATTATTACGATTATTATGGCTGTAATAACGATTATTAAGGTTATTTCCATGATAATTCTGTTTATTATTTCGATGTTATTATCACAACTGTTAGCATAACTATTACTATTATTATTACGACTATTATGACTGTTGCTATGATTATTATGATTATTATTACCATTGTTATAATTGTTGTCGTTATTATGACGATTACTATGATTATTATGGTTGATTGTGTGGTTATTATGATTATCATTTAGATTATTATGCCTATTATGGTTATTAAGGTTTTTATGGCTATTATAATGGTTATTATGATTGCTTCCAAGTTTATTATGGTTATTAATATGATTATTACGATTATTATGTTTCATAGTGTGATTATGACGAATATTATGTTCATCACTAAGATTATTCTGGTGGTTTTGACTATGACGATTATTATGGCTATAATAACGATTATTAATGTTATTTCCAAGGTACTTCTGTTTATTATTACGTTGTTATGATTATTAGAGTTACTCTAACTATTACTATGATTATTACGGCTATTATGATTGTTGCTAGGATTATCATATTTATTATTTTGATTGTTATGATTTTTGTGGTTATTATGACGGTTACTATGATTATTACGTTTGATAGGATGGTTATTATGATGATCATTCAAATTATTATGGCTATTACCATTATTATGGTTTTTATGGCCATTATAATGGTTATTATGATTGTTTCCAAGTGTATTATGGTTATCATTATGATTATTATGATTATTATGTTTCATAGTATGATTATGACGTATCTTATGATCACCACTAAGATTATTCTGGTGATTATGACTATTACGATTATTATAGCTATTATAACGATTATTAAGGTTATTTCCATGAGTATTCTGTTTATTGTTGCGATGTTATGATTATTACAGTTAGTATAACTATTACTATGATTATTACGGCTATTATGACTGTTGCTATGATTATTATGATGATTATTACGATTGTTATGTTTGTTGTGTTTGTTATGACGATTACTATGATTATTATGGTTGATAGTGTGGTTATTATGATTATCATTTAGATTATTAAGGCTGTTACATTTATTATGGTTTTTATGGCCATCATAATGGCTATTACGATTTTTCCAGGTTTATTATGGTTATTATTATGTTTACTACGATTATTATGTTTCATAGTATGATTATGACGAACATTATGATCATCACTAAGATTATGCTGGTGATTATTACTACTAAGATTATTATGGCTATAATAACGATTATTAACGTTATTTCCATGATAACTCTGTTTATTATTTCGATGTTATGATTACTACAGATAGCATAACTATTACTATGATTATTACGACTATTATGACTGTTGCTATGATTATTATGATTATTATTAAGATTGGCATGATTGTTGTGGTTATTATGACGATTACTATGATTATTATGGTTGACAGTGTGGTTATTATGATTATCATTTAGATTATTATGGCTATTACTATTATTATGGTTTTCATGACTATTATAATGGTTATTATGATTGTTTCCAAGTGTATTATGGTTATCATTATGATTATTATGGTTATTATGTTTCATAGTATGATTATGACGTATGTTCTGATCACCACTAAGATTATTCTGGTGATTATGACTATTACGATTATTATAGCTATAAAAACGATTATTAAGGTTATTTCCATGAGTATTCTGTTTATTGTTACGATGTTATGATTATTACAGTTAGTATAACTATTACTATGATTATTACGGCTATTATGACTGTTGCTATGATTATTATGATGATTATTAAGATTTCTATGATTTTTGTGGTTATTATGACGATTACTATGATTATTATAGTTGATAGTGTGGTTATTAAGATTATCATTTAGATCATTATGGCTGTTACGTTTATTATGGTTTTTATGGCCATCATAATGGTTATTATGATTTTTCCAGGTTTATTATGGTTATTATTATGTTTATTACGATTATTATGTTTCATAGCATGATTATGACGAATATTATGATCATCACTAAGATTATTCTGGTGATTATGACTATTACGATTATTATGGCTATAATAACGATTATTAAGGTTATTTCCATGATAATTCTGTTTATTATTTCGATGTTATGATTACTACAGATAGCATAACTATTACTATGATTATTACGACTATTATGACTGTTGCTATGATTATTATGATTATTATTAAGATTGTCATGATTGTTGTGGTTATTATGACGATTACTATGATTATTATGGTTGACAGTGTGGTTATTATGATTATCACTTAGATTATTATGGCTATTACTATTATTATGGTTTTCATGACTATTATAATGGTTATTATGATTGTTTCCAAGTGTATTATGGTTATCATTATGATTATTATGGTTATTATGTTTCATAGTATGATTATGACGTGTGTTATGATCACCACTAAGATTATTCTGGTGATTATGACTATTACGATTATTATAGCTATAATAACGATTATTAAGGTTATTTCCATGAGTATTCTGTTTATTGTTACGATGTTATGATTATTACAGTTAGTATAACTATTACTATGATTATTACGGCTATTATGACTGTTGCTATGATTATTATGATGATTATTAAGATTTCTATGATTTTTGTGGTTATTATGACGATTACTATGATTATTATAGTTGATAGTGTGGCTATTAAGATTATCATTTAGATCATTATGGCTGTTACGTTAATTATGGTTTTTATGGCCATCATAATGGTTATTATGATTTTTCCAGGTTTATTATGGTTATTATTATGTTTATTACGATTATTATGTTTCATAGTATGATTATGACGAATATTATGATCATCACTAAGATTATTCTGGTGATTATGACTATTACGATTATTATGGCTATAATAACGATTATTAAGGTTATTTCCATGATAATTCTGTTTATTATTTCGATGTTATGATTACTACAGATAGCATAACTATTACTATGATTATTACGACTATTATGACTGTTGCTTTGATTATTATGATTATTATTAAGATTGTCATGATTGTTGTGGTTATTATGACGATTACTATGATTATTATGGTTGACAGTGTGGTTATTATGATTATCATTTAGATTATTATGGCTATTACTATTATTATGGTTTTCATGACTATTATAATGGTTATTATGATTGTTTCCAAGTGTATTATGGTTATCATTATGATTATTATGGTTATTATGTTTCATAGTATGATTATGACGTATGTTATGATCATCACTAAGATTATTCTGGTGGTTTCGACTTTGACGATTATTATAGGTATAATAACGATTATTAATGTTATTTCCAAGGTAATTCTGTTTATTATTACGTTGTTATGATTATTAGAGTTAGTCTAACTATTACTATGATTATTAAGGCTATTATGATTGTTGCTACGATTATCATAGTTATTATTTTGATTGTTATGATTTTTGTGGTTATTATGACGGTTACTATGATTATTACGTTTGATAGTATGGTTATTATGATTATCATTCAGATTATTATTTCTATTACGATTATTATGGTTTTTATGGCCATTATAATTGTTATTATGATTGTTTTCATGTTGCTTATGGTTTTTATTATGATTATTACGATTATTATGTTTCATAGTATGATTATGACGTATATTATCATAATCACTAAGATTTTCTGGTGATTATGACTATTACGATCATTATGGCTATAATAACGATTATTATGGTTAGTTCCATGATAATTCTCTTTATTATTTCGATGTTATGATTACTACACTTAGCATAACTATTACTATGATTATTACGACTATTATGACTGTTGCTATGATTATTATGATTATTATTGCGATTGTTATGATTGTTGTGGTTATTATGACGATTACTATGATTATTAAGGTTGACAGTGTGGTTATTATGATTATCGTTCAGATTATTATGGCTATTACGATTATTATGGTTTTTATGGCCATTATAATGGTTATTATGATTGTTTCCAAGTTTATTATGGTTATCAATTTGATTATTCTGATTATTATGTTTCATAGTATGATTATGACGAATATTATGATCATCACTAAGATTATTCTGGTGATTATGTCTATCACGATTATTATCGCTATAATAATGATTATTAAGGTTATTTCGATGTTTATTCTGTTTATTATAACGATGTTATGATTGTTACTGTTAGAATAACTATTACTATGATCATTGCGGCTATTATGATTGTTGCTATGATTATTAGGATTGTTACTACGTTTGTTATGATTTTTGTGGTTATTATGACGATTACTATGATTATTATAGTTGATAGTGTGGTTATTAAGATTATCATTTAGATCATTATGGCTGTTACGTTTATTATGGTTTTTATGGCCATCATAATGGTTATTATGATTTTTCCAGGTTTATTATGGTTATTATTATGTTTATTACGATTATTATGTTTCATAGTATGATTATGACGAATATTATGATCATCACTAAGATTATTCTGGTGATTATGACTACTACGATTATTATGGCTATAATAACGATTATTAAGGTTATTTCCATGATAATTCTGTTTATTATTTCGATGTTATGATTACTACAGATAGCATAACTATTACTATGATTATTACGACTATTATGACTGTTGCTATGATTATTATGATGATTATTAAGATTGTTATGATTGTTGTGGTTATTATGACGATTACTATGATTATTATAGTTGATAGTGTGGTTATTAAGATTATCATTTAGATTATTAAGGCTGTTACATTTATTATGGTTTTTATGGCCATCATAATGGCTATTACAATTTTTCCAGGTTTATTATGGTTATTATTATGTTTACTACGATTATTATGTTTCATAGTATGATTATGACGAATATTATGATCATCAGTAAGATTATGCTGGTGATTATGACTACTACGATTATTATGGCTATAATAACGATTATTAAGGTTATTTCCATGATAATTCTGTTTATTATTTCGATGTTATGATTACTACAGATAGCATAACTATTACTATGATTATTACGACTATTATGACTGTTGCTATGATTATTATGATTATTATTAAGATTGTCATGATTGTTGTGGTTATTATGACGATTACTATGATTATTATGGTTGACAGTGTGGTTATTATTATTATCATTTAGATTATTATGGCTATTACTATTATTATGGTTTTCATGACTATTATAGTGGTTATTATGATTATTTCCAAGTATATTATGGTTATCATTATGATTATTATGATTATTATGTTTCATAGTATGATTATGACGTATGTTATGATCACCACTACGATTATTCTGATGA
Organism: Calliopsis andreniformis; assembly: GCF_051401765.1. Lineage (NCBI taxonomy): Eukaryota > Metazoa > Arthropoda > Insecta > Hymenoptera > Andrenidae > Calliopsis > Calliopsis andreniformis. The sequence goes on from NW_027480523.1 coordinate 1,397,573, forward strand.
TTATGACTATTACGATTATTATAGCTATAATAACGATTATTAAGGTTATTTCGATGATTATTCTGTTTATTATAACGAAGTTATTATTATTACAGTTAGCATAACTATTACTATGATTATTACGACTATTATGACTGTTGCTATGATTATTATGATTATTATTACCATTGTTATGATTGTTGTGGTTATTATGACGCTTACTATGATTATTATAGTTGTTAGTGTGGTTATTAAGATTATCATTTAGATTATTATGGCTGTTACTATTATTATGGTTTTCATGACTTTTATAATGGTTATTATGATTGTTTCCAAGTGTATTATGGTTATCATTATGATTATTATGATTATTATGTTTCATAGTATGATTATGACGTATGCTATGATCACCACTAAGATTATTCTGGTGATTATGACTATTACGATTATTATATCTATAATAACGATTATTAAGCTTATTTCCATGATAATTCTGTTTATTGTTACGATGTTATGATTATTACAGTTAGTATAACTATTACTACGATTATTACGGCTATTATGACTGTGCTATGATTATTATGGTTGTTACTACGATTGACATCATTGTTGTGGTTATTATGACGATTACTATGATTATTATGGGTGATAGTATGGTTGTTACGATTATTATTCAGATTATTATGTCTATTATTATTATTATGGTTTTTATGGCTATTATAATGGTTATTATGATTATTTCCAAGTTTATTATGGTTACCATTATGATTATTCTGATTATTATGTTTCATAGTATGACTATGACGAATATTATGATAATCACTTAGATTATTCTGGTGTTTATGTCTATCACGATTATTATGTCTATAATAATGGTTATTAAGGTTATTTCGACGATTATTCTGTTTATTATAACGATGTTATGATTATTGCAGTTAGTATAACTATTACTATGATCATTACGGCTATTATGATTGTTGCTGTGATTATTAGGTTTATTACTACGATTGGTTTGATTGTTGTGGTTATTATGGCGGTTACTATGATTATTATGGTTGATAGTTTGGTTATTATAATTATCATTCAGATTATTACGGCGATTATGATTATTATGGATTTTATGGCTGTTATAATGGTTATTATGATTGCTTCCAAGTTTATTATGGTTATTATTATGATTATTATGATTATTATGTTTCATTGTGTTATTATGACGAATCTTATGATCATCACTAAGATTATTCTGGTGGTTTTGACTATGTCGATTATTATGGCTATAATAACGATTATTAATGTTATTTCCATGGTAATTCTGTTTATTATGACGTTGTTATGATTCCTAGAGTTAGTGTAACTATTACTATGATTACTACGGCTATTATGATTGTTGTTACGATTATCATTGTTATTATTAATGTTGTTATGGTTTTTGTAGTTATTATGACGTTTACTATGATTATTATGTTTGATAGTTTGGTTATTATGATTATCATTTAGATTCATATGGCTATTATGATTATTATGGTTTTTATGGCTATTATAATGGGTGTTATGATTTTTCCAGGTTTATTATTGTTATTATTATGTTTATTACAATTACTATGTTTCATAGTATGACTATGACGAATATTATGATCATCGCTCAGATTATTCTGGTGATTATGACTATTACGATTATTATAGCTATAATAACGATTATTAAGCTTATTTCCGTGATAATTCTGTTTATTGTTACGACGTTATGATTATTACAGTTAGTATAACTATTACTATGATTATTGCGGCTATTATGATTGTTGCTATGATTATTATGATTATTATAACGATTGTTATGTTTGTTGGGTTTGTTATGACGATTACTATGATTATTATGGTTGATAGTGTGGTTATTATGATTATCATTTAGATTATTATGGCTGTTACGTTTATTATGGTTTTTATGAGCATTATAACGGTTATTATGATTTTTCCAGGTTTATTATGGTTATCATTATGTTTGTTACGATTATTATATTTCTTAGTATGATTATGACGAATATTATCATAATCACTAAGATAATTCTGGTGGTTTCGACTATGACGATTATTATGGATATAATAACGATTATCAATGTTATTTCCATGATAATTCTGTTTATTATTACGTTGTTATGATTATTACAGTTAGTCTAACTATTACTATTATTATTACGGCTATTATGATTGTTGCTACGATTATCATAATTATTATTATGATTGCTATGATTTTTGTGGTTATTATGACGGTTACTATGATTATTATGGTTGATAGTTGGGTTATTATGATTATCATTCAGATTATTATGGCTATTATGATTATTATGGTTTTTATGGCCATTATAATGGTTATTATGATTCTCTCCAAGTTTATTATGGCTCTTGTAAGATTATTATGATTATTATGTTTCATAGTATGATTATGACGTATATTATCATAATCACTAAGATTATTCTGGTGATTATGACTATTACGATTATTATGGCTATAATAACGATTATTATGGTTATTTCCATGATAATTCTGTTTATTATTTCGATGTTATGATTACTACACTTAGCATAACTATTACTATGATTATTACAACTATTATGACTGTTGCTATGATTATTATGATGATTATTAAGATTGTTATGATTGTTGTGGTTATTATGACGCTTACTATGATTATTATAGTTGTTAGTGTGGTTATTAAGATTATCATTTAGATTATTATGGCTGATACTATTATTATGGTTTTCATGACTATTATAATGGTTTTATGATTGTTTCCAAGTGTATTATGGTTATCATTATGATTATTATGATTATTATGTTTCATTGTATGATTATGACGTATGCTATGATCACCACTAAGATTATTCTGGTGATTATGACTATTACGATTATTATAGCTATAATAACGATTATTAAGGTTATTTCCATGAGTATTCTGTTTATTGTTACGATGTTACGATTATTACAGTTAGTATAACTATTACTATGATTATTACGGCTATTATGACTGTTGCTATGATTATTATGATGATTATTAAGATTGTTATGATTTTTGTGGTTATTATGACGATTACTATGATTATTATAGTTGTTAGTGTGGTTATTAAGATTATCATTTAGATCATTATGGCTGTTACGTTTATTATGGTTTTTATGGCCATCATAATGGTTATTACGATTTTTCCAGGTTTATTATGGTTATTATTATGTTTACTACGATTATTATGTTTCATAGTATGATTATGACGAATATTATGATCATCACTAAGATTATGCTGGTGATTATGACTACTACGATTATTATGGCTATAATAACGATTATTAAGGTTATTTCCATGATAATTCTGTATATTATTTCGATGTTATGATTACTACAGATAGCATAACTATTACTATGATTATTACGACTATTATGACTGTTGCTACGATTATCATAATTATTATTATGATTGCTATGATTTTTGTGGTTATTATGACGGTTACTATGATTATTATGGTTGATAGTTGGGTTATTATGATTATCATTCAGATTATTATGGCTATTATGATTATTATGGTTTTTATGGCCATTATAATGGTTATTATGATTCTCTCCAAGTTTATTATGGCTCTTGTAAGATTATTATGATTATTATGTTTCATAGTATGATTATGACGTATATTATCATAATCACTAAGATTATTCTGGTGATTATGACTATTACGATTATTATGGCTATAATAACGATTATTATGGTTATTTCCATGATAATTCTGTTTATTATTTCGATGTTATGATTACTACACTTAGCATAACTCTTACTATGATTATTACAACTATTATGACTGTTGCTATGATTATTATGATGATTATTAAGATTGTTATGATTGTTGTGGTTATTATGACGCTTACTATGATTATTATAGTTGTTAGTGTGGTTATTAGGATTATCATTTAGATTATTATGGCTGTTACTATTATTATGGTTTTCATGACTATTATAATGGTTATTATGATTGTTTCCAAGTGTATTATGGTTATCATTATGATTATTATGATTATTATGTTTCATAGTATGATTATGACGTATGCTATGATCATCACTAAGATTATTCTGGTGATTATGACTATTAGGATTATTATAGCTATAATAACGATTATTAAGGTTATTTCCAAGGTAATTCTGTTTATTTTTACGTTGTTATGATTATTGGAGTTAGTCTGAATATTACTATGATTATTACGGCTATTATGATCATCACTAAGGTTATTCTGGTGATTATGTCTATCACGATTGTTATTGCTATAATAATGATTATTAAGGTTATTTCGATGTTTATTCTGTTTATTATAACGATGTTATGATTGTTACTGTTAGAATAACTATTACCATGGTCATTGCGGCTATTATGATTGTTGCTATGATTATTAGGATTGTTACTACGTTTGTTATGATTGGTGTGGTTATAATGGCGGTTACTATGATTATTATGGTTGACATTTTGGTTATTATAATTATCATTCAGATTATTATGGCTATTATGATTATTGTGGTTTTTATGTCTATTGTAATGGTTATTATGATTGTTTCCAAGTTTATCATGGTTATCATTATGATTATTATGATCGTTATGTTTCATATAATGATTATGACGAATATCATGATCATCACTAAGATTATTCCGGTGATTATGTCTATCACGATTGTTATTGCTATAATGACGATTATTAAGGTTATTTCCATGGTAATTCTGTTTATTATGACGTTGTTATGATTCTTAGAGTTAGTCTAACTATTACTATGATTATTACGGCTATTATGATTGTTGCTACGATTATCATAGTTATTACTATGATTGTTATGATTTTTGTTGTTATTATGACGGTTACTATGATTATTATGTTTGATAGTATGGTTACTATGATTATCATTCAGATTATTATGGCTGTTACGATTATTATGTTTTTTGTGGCCATTATAATGGTTATTATGATTGTTTCCAAGTTTATTATGGTTCTTATTATGATTATTATGATTATTATGTTTCATAGTATGATTATGACGTATATTATGATCACCACTAAGATTATTCTGGTGATTATGACTATTACGATTAGTATAGCTGTAATAACGATTATAAGGTTATTTCCATGATTATTCTGTTTATTGTTACGATGTTATGATTATTACAGTTAGTATAACTATTACTATGATTATTACGGCTATTATGACTGTTGCTATGATTATTATGATGATTATTAAGATTGTTATGATTGTTGTGGTTATTATGACGATTACTATGATTATTATAGTTGATAGTGTGGTTATTAAGATTATCATATAGATTATTGAGGCTGTTACATTTATTATGGTTTTTATGGCCATCATAATGGCTATTACGGTTTTTCCAGGTTTATTATGGTTATTATTATGTTTACTACGATTATTATGTTTCATAGTATGATTATGTCGAATATTATGATCATCACTAACATTAGGCTGGTGATTATGACTACTACGATTATTATGGCTATAATAACGATTATTAATTTTATTTCCATGATAAATCTGTTTATTATTTCGATGTTATGATTACTACAGATAGCATAACTATTACTATGATTATTACGTCTATTATGGCTGTTGCTATGATTATTATGATGATTATTAAGATTGTTATGATTTTTGTGGTTATTATGACGATTACTATGATTATTATAGTTGTCAGTGTGGTTATTAAGATTATCATTTAGATCATTATGGCTGTTACGTTTATTATGGTTTTTATGGCCATCATAATGGTTATTATGATTTTTCCAGGTTTATTATGGTTATTATTATGTTTATTACGATTATTATGTTTCATAGTAGGATTATGACGAATATTATGATCATCACTAAGATTATTCTGGTGTTTATGACTATTACGATTATTATGGCTATAATAAAGATTATTAAGGTTATTTCCATGATAATTCTGTTTATTATTTCGATGTTATGATTACTACAGATAGCATAACTATTACTATGATTATTACGACTATTATGACTGTTGCTATGATTATTACGATTATTATTAAGATTGTCATGATTGTTGTGTTTGTTATGACGATTAGTATGATTATTATGGTTGATAGTGTGTTTATTATGATTATCATTTAGATTATTATGGCTGTTACGTTTATTATGGTTCTTATGACCATCATAATGGTTATTATGATTTTTCCAGGTTTATTATGGTTATCATTATGTTTGTTACGATTATTATGTTTCATAGTACGATTATGACGTATATTATGATCATCACTAAGATTATTCTGGTGGTTTTGAATAGGACGATTATTATGGCTATAATAACGATTATTAATGTTATTTCCAAGGTAATTCTGTTTATTATTACGTTGTTATGATTATTAGAGTTAGTCTAACTATTACTATGATTATTACGGCTATTATGATTGTTGCTACGATTATCATAGTTATTATTTTGATTGTTATGATTTTTGCGGTTATTATGACGGTTACTATGATTATTATGTTTGATAGTATGGTTACTATGATTATCATTCAGATTATTATGGCTGTTACGATTATTATGTTTTTTGTGGCCATTATAATGGATATTATGATTGTTTCCAAGTTTATAATGGTTCTTATTATGATTATTATGATTATTATGTTTCATAGTACGATTATGACGTATATTATGATCATCACTCAGATTATTCTGGTGATTATGACTATTACGATTAGTATCGCTTTAATAACGATTATTAAGGTTATTTCCATGATAATTCTGTTTATTGTTACGATGTTATGATTATTACAGTTAGTCTAACTATTACTATGATTATTACGGCTATTATGATTGTTGCTACGATAATCATAATTATTATTACGATTGCTATGATTTTTGTGGTTATTATGACGGTTACTATGATTATTATGGTTGATAGTGTGGTTATTATGATTATTATTTAGATTATTATGGCAGTTACTGTTATTATGGTTTTTATGGCCATCATAATGGTTATTATGGTTTTACCAGGTTTATTATGGTTATCATTATGATTACAATGATTATTATGTTTCATAGTATGATTATGACGTATATTGTGATCATCACTAAGATTATTCTGGTGATTACGTCTATCACGATTGTTATATCTATAATAATAATTATTAAGGTTATTTCAATGATTATTCTGTTTATTATAACGATGTTATGATTATTACAGTTAGTATAACTATTACTATGATCATTACGGCTATTATGATTGTTGCTATGATTATTAGGATTATTACTACGATTGTTATGATTGTTGTGGTTATTATGGCGGTTACTATGATTATTATGGTTGATAGTTTGGTTACTATAATTATCATTCAGATTATTACGGGTATTATGATTAGTATGGTTTTTATGGCTGTTACAATTGTAATTATTGCTGTTTCCACGTTTATTATTGTTATTATTATGATTATTATTATTATTGTGTTTCTTAGTATGATTATGATGATTATTATGGTCATCACTGAGATTATTATGGTGATTATGATTATTACGGCTATTATGGCTATAATAACGATTATTAAGGTTATTTCCATGATAATTCTGTTTATTATTTCGATGTTATGATTACTACAGTTAGTATAACTATTACTATGATCATTACGGCTATTATGATTGTTGCTATGATTATTAGGATTATTACTACGATTGTTATGATTGTTGTGGTTATTATGACGATTACTATGATTATTATGGTTGATAGTGTGGTTATTATGATTATCATTTAGATTATTATGCCTCTTATGGTTATTACGATTTTATGGCTATTATAATGGTTATTATTGTTGCTTCCAAGTTTGTTATGGTTTTTCTTATGATTATTACGATTATTATGTTTCATAGTGTGATTATGACGAATATTATGATCATCACTAAGATTATTCTGGTGATTGTGACTATTACGATTATTATGGTTATAATAACGATTATAAAGGTTATTTCCATGACAATTCCGTTTATTACTACGATGTTATGATTATTACAGTTGGTATAACTATTACTATGATTATTACTGCTATTATGATTGTTGCTATGATAATTGCAATTATTATTCCGATTGTTCTGATTGTTGTCCTTATTATGACGATTACTATAATTATTATGTTTGATAGTGTGGTTATTATTATTATCATACAGATTATTATGGCTATTACGGTTATTATGGCTTTTATGGCCATTATAATGGTAATTATGACTGTTTCCACGTTTATTATTGTTATTATTATGATTATTATTATTATTGTGTTTCTTAGTATGATTATGATGATTATTATGGTCATCACTGAGATTATTATGGTGATTATGATTATTACGATTATTATGGCTATAATAACGATTATTAAGGTTATTTCCATGATAATTCTGTTTATTATTTCGATGTTATGATTACTACAGTTAGCATTACTATTACTATGATTATTACGACTATGATGACTGTTGCTATTATTAGTATGATTATTATTACGATTGTTATGATTGTTGTGGCTATTATAACGAGTACTATGATTATTATGGTTGATAGTGTGGTTATTAGGTTTATCATTTAGATTATTATGCCTATTATGGTTATTATGTTTTTTATGGCTATTATAATGGTTATTATGATTATTTCCAAGTTTATTATGGTTACCATTATGATTATTCTGATTATTATGTTTCATAGTATGACTATGACGAATATTATGATAATCACTTAGATTATTCTGGTGTTTATGTCTATCACGATTATTATGTCTATAATAATGGTTATTAAGGTTATTTCGACGATTATTCTGTTTATTATAACGATGTTATGATTATTGCAGTTAGTATAACTATTACTATGATCATTACGGCTATTATGATTGTTGCGATGGTTATTAGGATTGTTACTACGATTGTTATAATTGGTGTGGTTATAATGGCGGTTACTATTATTATTATGGTTGACAGTTTGGTTATTATAATTATCATTCAGGTTATTATGGCTATTATGATTATTGTGGTTTTTATGTCTATTGTAATGGTTATTATGATTGTTTCCAAGTTTATTATGGTTATCATTATGATTATTATGATTATTATGTTTCATAGTATGATTATGACGTATATTATGATCATCACTAAGATTATTCTGGTGATTATGACTATTACGATTATTATAGCTATAATAACGATTATTAAGGTTATTTCCATGATAATTCTGTTTATTGTTACGCTGTTATGATTATTACAGTTAGTATAATTATTACTATGATCATTACGGCTGTTACGACTGTTGCTATGATTATTATGATTATTATTAAGATTGTCATGATTGTTGTGGTTATTATGACGATTACTACGATTATTATGGTTGCTAGTATGGTTATTATGATTATCATGCAGATTATTATGGCTATTACGATTATTATGGTTTTCATGACTATTATAATGGTTATTATGATTGTTTCCAAGTGTATTATGGTTATCATTATGATTATTATGGTTATTATGTTTCATAGTATGATTATGACGTATGTTATGATCATCACTAAGATTATTCTGGTGGTTTCGACTTTGACGATTATTATAGGTATAATAACGATTATTAATGTTATTTCCAAGGTAATTCTGTTTATTATTACGTTGTTATGATTATTAGAGTTAGTCTAACTATTACTATGATTATTAAGGCTATTATGATTGTTGCTACGATTATCATAGTTATTATTTTGATTGTTATGATTTTTGTGGTTATTATGACGGTTACTATGATTATTACGTTTGATAGTATGGTTATTATGATTATCATTCAGATTATTATTTCTATTACGATTATTATGGTTTTTATGGCCATTATAATTGTTATTATGATTGTTTTCATGTTGCTTATGGTTTTTATTATGATTATTACGATTATTATGTTTCATAGTATGATTATGACGTATATTATCATAATCACTAAGATTTTCTGGTGATTATGACTATTACGATCATTATGGCTATAATAACGATTATTATGGTTAGTTCCATGATAATTCTCTTTATTATTTCGATGTTATGATTACTACACTTAGCATAACTATTACTATGATTATTACGACTATTATGACTGTTGCTATGATTATTATGATTATTATTGCGATTGTTATGATTGTTGTGGTTATTATGACGATTACTATGATTATTAAGGTTGACAGTGTGGTTATTATGATTATCGTTCAGATTATTATGGCTATTACGATTATTATGGTTTTTATGGCCATTATAATGGTTATTATGATTGTTTCCAAGTTTATTATGGTTATCAATTTGATTATTCTGATTATTATGTTTCATAGTATGATTATGACGAATATTATGATCATCACTAAGATTATTCTGGTGATTATGTCTATCACGATTGTTATCGCTATAATAATGATTATTAAGGTTATTTCGATGTTTATTCTGTTTATTATAACGATGTTATGATTGTTACTGTTAGAATAACTATTACTATGATCATTGCGGCTATTATGATTGTTGCTATGATTATTAGGATTGTTACTACGTTTGTTATGATTTTTGTGGTTATTATGACGATTACTATGATTATTATAGTTGATAGTGTGGTTATTAAGATTATCATTTAGATCATTATGGCTGTTACGTTTATTGTGGTTTTTATGGCCATCATAATGGTTATTATGATTTTTCCAGGTTTATTATGGTTATTATTATGTTTATTACGATTATTATGTTTCATAGTATGATTATGACGAATATTATGATCATCACTAAGATTATTCTGGTGATTATGACTACTACGATTATTATGGCTATAATAACGATTATTAAGGTTATTTCCATGATAATTCTGTTTATTATTTCGATGTTATGATTACTACAGATAGCATAACTATTACTATGATTATTACGACTATTATGACTGTTGCTATGATTATTATGATGATTATTAAGATTGTTATGATTGTTGTGGTTATTATGACGATTACTATGATTATTATAGTTGATAGTGTGGTTATTAAGATTATCATTTAGATTATTAAGGCTGTTACATTTATTATGGTTTTTATGGCCATCATAATGGCTATTACAATTTTTCCAGGTTTATTATGGTTATTATTATGTTTACTACGATTATTATGTTTCATAGTATGATTATGACGAATATTATGATCATCAGTAAGATTATGCTGGTGATTATGACTACTACGATTATTATGGCTATAATAACGATTATTAAGGTTATTTCCATGATAATTCTGTTTATTATTTCGATGTTATGATTACTACAGATAGCATAACTATTACTATGATTATTACGACTATTATGACTGTTGCTATGATTATTATGATTATTATTAAGATTGTCATGATTGTTGTGGTTATTATGACGATTACTATGATTATTATGGTTGACAGTGTGGTTATTATTATTATCATTTAGATTATTATGGCTATTACTATTATTATGGTTTTCATGACTATTATAGTGGTTATTATGATTATTTCCAAGTATATTATGGTTATCATTATGATTATTATGATTATTATGTTTCATAGTATGATTATGACGTATGTTATGATCACCACTACGATTATTCTGATGATTATGACTATTACGATTATTATAGCTATAATAACGATTATTAAGGTTATTTCGATGATTATTCTGTTTATTATAACGAAGTTATTATTATTACAGTTAGCATAACTATTACTATGATTATTACGACTATTATGACTGTTGCTATGATTATTATGATTATTATTACCATTGTTATGATTGTTGTGGTTATTATGACGCTTACTATGATTATTATAGTTGTTAGTGTGGTTATTAAGATTATCATTTAGATTATTATGGCTGTTACTATTATTATGGTTTTCATGACTTTTATAATGGTTATTATGATTGTTTCCAAGTGTATTATGGTTATCATTATGATTATTATGATTATTATGTTTCATAGTATGATTATGACGTATGCTATGATCACCACTAAGATTATTCTGGTGATTATGACTATTACGATTATTATATCTATAATAACGATTATTAAGCTTATTTCCATGATAATTCTGTTTATTGTTACGATGTTATGATTATTACAGTTAGTATAACTATTACTACGATTATTACGGCTATTATGACTGTGCTATGATTATTATGGTTGTTACTACGATTGACATCATTGTTGTGGTTATTATGACGATTACTATGATTATTATGGGTGATAGTATGGTTGTTACGATTATTATTCAGATTATTATGTCTATTATTATTATTATGGTTTTTATGGCTATTATAATGGTTATTATGATTATTTCCAAGTTTATTATGGTTACCATTATGATTATTCTGATTATTATGTTTCATAGTATGACTATGACGAATATTATGATAATCACTTAGATTATTCTGGTGTTTATGTCTATCACGATTATTATGTCTATAATAATGGTTATTAAGGTTATTTCGACGATTATTCTGTTTATTATAACGATGTTATGATTATTGCAGTTAGTATAACTATTACTATGATCATTACGGCTATTATGATTGTTGCTGTGATTATTAGGTTTATTACTACGATTGGTTTGATTGTTGTGGTTATTATGGCGGTTACTATGATTATTATGGTTGATAGTTTGGTTATTATAATTATCATTCAGATTATTACGGCGATTATGATTATTATGGATTTTATGGCTGTTATAATGGTTATTATGATTGCTTCCAAGTTTATTATGGTTATTATTATGATTATTATGATTATTATGTTTCATTGTGTTATTATGACGAATCTTATGATCATCACTAAGATTATTCTGGTGGTTTTGACTATGTCGATTATTATGGCTATAATAACGATTATTAATGTTATTTCCATGGTAATTCTGTTTATTATGACGTTGTTATGATTCCTAGAGTTAGTGTAACTATTACTATGATTACTACGGCTATTATGATTGTTGTTACGATTATCATTGTTATTATTAATGTTGTTATGGTTTTTGTAGTTATTATGACGTTTACTATGATTATTATGTTTGATAGTTTGGTTATTATGATTATCATTTAGATTCATATGGCTATTATGATTATTATGGTTTTTATGGCTATTATAATGGGTGTTATGATTTTTCCAGGTTTATTATTGTTATTATTATGTTTATTACAATTACTATGTTTCATAGTATGACTATGACGAATATTATGATCATCGCTCAGATTATTCTGGTGATTATGACTATTACGATTATTATAGCTATAATAACGATTATTAAGCTTATTTCCGTGATAATTCTGTTTATTGTTACGACGTTATGATTATTACAGTTAGTATAACTATTACTATGATTATTGCGGCTATTATGATTGTTGCTATGATTATTATGATTATTATAACGATTGTTATGTTTGTTGGGTTTGTTATGACGATTACTATGATTATTATGGTTGATAGTGTGGTTATTATGATTATCATTTAGATTATTATGGCTGTTACGTTTATTATGGTTTTTATGAGCATTATAACGGTTATTATGATTTTTCCAGGTTTATTATGGTTATCATTATGTTTGTTACGATTATTATATTTCTTAGTATGATTATGACGAATATTATCATAATCACTAAGATAATTCTGGTGGTTTCGACTATGACGATTATTATGGATATAATAACGATTATCAATGTTATTTCCATGATAATTCTGTTTATTATTACGTTGTTATGATTATTACAGTTAGTCTAACTATTACTATGATTATTACGACTATTATGACTGTTGCTATGATTATTATGATTATTATTAAGATTGTCATGATTGTTGTGGTTATTATGACGATTACTATGATTATTATGGTTGACAGTGTGGTTATTATGATTATCATTTAGATTATTATGGCTATTGCTATTATTATGGTTTTCATGACTATTATAGTTGTTATTATGATTGTTTCCAAGTATATTATGGTTATCATTATGATTATTATGATTATTATGTTTCATAGTATGATTATGACGTATGTTATGATCACCACTACGATTATTCTGATGATTATGACTATTACGATTATTATAGCTATAATAACGATTATTAAGGTTATTTCGATGATTATTCTGTTTATTATAACGAAGTTATTATTATTACAGTTAGTATAACTATTACTATAATCATTACGGCTATTATGATTGTTGCTACGATTATCATAATTATTATTATGATTGCTATGATTTTTGTGGTTATTATGACGGTTACTATGATTATTATGGTTGATAGTTGGGTTATTATGATTATCATTCAGATTATTATGGCTATTATGATTATTATGGTTTTTATGGCCATTATAATGGTTATTATGATTCTCTCCAAGTTTATTATGGCTCTTGTAAGATTATTATGATTATTATGTTTCATAGTATGATTATGACGTATATTATCATAATCACTAAGATTATTCTGGTGATTATGACTATTACGATTATTATGGCTATAATAACGATTATTATGGTTATTTCCATGATAATTCTGTTTATTATTTCGATGTTATGATTACTACACTTAGCATAACTATTACTATGATTATTACAACTATTATGACTGTTGCTATGATTATTATGATGATTATTAAGATTGTTATGATTGTTGTGGTTATTATGACGCTTACTATGATTATTATAGTTGTTAGTGTGGTTATTAAGATTATCATTTAGATTATTATGGCTGATACTATTATTATGGTTTTCATGACTATTATAATGGTTTTATGATTGTTTCCAAGTGTATTATGGTTATCATTATGATTATTATGATTATTATGTTTCATTGTATGATTATGACGTATGCTATGATCACCACTAAGATTATTCTGGTGATTATGACTATTACGATTATTATAGCTATAATAACGATTATTAAGGTTATTTCCATGAGTATTCTGTTTATTGTTACGATGTTACGATTATTACAGTTAGTATAACTATTACTATGATTATTACGGCTATTATGACTGTTGCTATGATTATTATGATGATTATTAAGATTGTTATGATTTTTGTGGTTATTATGACGATTACTATGATTATTATAGTTGTTAGTGTGGTTATTAAGATTATCATTTAGATCATTATGGCTGTTACGTTTATTATGGTTTTTATGGCCATCATAATGGTTATTACGATTTTTCCAGGTTTATTATGGTTATTATTATGTTTACTACGATTATTATGTTTCATAGTATGATTATGACGAATATTATGATCATCACTAAGATTATGCTGGTGATTATGACTACTACGATTATTATGGCTATAATAACGATTATTAAGGTTATTTCCATGATAATTCTGTATATTATTTCGATGTTATGATTACTACAGATAGCATAACTATTACTATGATTATTACGACTATTATGACTGTTGCTACGATTATCATAATTATTATTATGATTGCTATGATTTTTGTGGTTATTATGACGGTTACTATGATTATTATGGTTGATAGTTGGGTTATTATGATTATCATTCAGATTATTATGGCTATTATGATTATTATGGTTTTTATGGCCATTATAATGGTTATTATGATTCTCTCCAAGTTTATTATGGCTCTTGTAAGATTATTATGATTATTATGTTTCATAGTATGATTATGACGTATATTATCATAATCACTAAGATTATTCTGGTGATTATGACTATTACGATTATTATGGCTATAATAACGATTATTATGGTTATTTCCATGATAATTCTGTTTATTATTTCGATGTTATGATTACTACACTTAGCATAACTCTTACTATGATTATTACAACTATTATGACTGTTGCTATGATTATTATGATGATTATTAAGATTGTTATGATTGTTGTGGTTATTATGACGCTTACTATGATTATTATAGTTGTTAGTGTGGTTATTAGGATTATCATTTAGATTATTATGGCTGTTACTATTATTATGGTTTTCATGACTATTATAATGGTTATTATGATTGTTTCCAAGTGTATTATGGTTATCATTATGATTATTATGATTATTATGTTTCATAGTATGATTATGACGTATGCTATGATCATCACTAAGATTATTCTGGTGATTATGACTATTAGGATTATTATAGCTATAATAACGATTATTAAGGTTATTTCCAAGGTAATTCTGTTTATTTTTACGTTGTTATGATTATTGGAGTTAGTCTGAATATTACTATGATTATTACGGCTATTATGATCATCACTAAGGTTATTCTGGTGATTATGTCTATCACGATTGTTATTGCTATAATAATGATTATTAAGGTTATTTCGATGTTTATTCTGTTTATTATAACGATGTTATGATTGTTACTGTTAGAATAACTATTACCATGGTCATTGCGGCTATTATGATTGTTGCTATGATTATTAGGATTGTTACTACGTTTGTTATGATTGGTGTGGTTATAATGGCGGTTACTGTGATTATTATGGTTGACATTTTGGTTATTATAATTATCATTCAGATTATTATGGCTATTATGATTATTGTGGTTTTTATGTCTATTGTAATGGTTATTATGATTGTTTCCAAGTTTATCATGGTTATCATTATGATTATTATGATCGTTATGTTTCATATAATGATTATGACGAATATCATGATCATCACTAAGATTATTCCGGTGATTATGTCTATCACGATTGTTATTGCTATAATGACGATTATTAAGGTTATTTCCATGGTAATTCTGTTTATTATGACGTTGTTATGATTCTTAGAGTTAGTCTAACTATTACTATGATTATTACGGCTATTATGATTGTTGCTACGATTATCATAGTTATTACTGTGATTGTTATGATTTTTGTTGTTATTATGACGGTTACTATGATTATTATGTTTGATAGTATGGTTACTATGATTATCATTCAGATTATTATGGCTGTTACGATTATTATGTTTTTTGTGGCCATTATAATGGTTATTATGATTGTTTCCAAGTTTATTATGGTTCTTATTATGATTATTATGATTATTATGTTTCATAGTATGATTATGACGTATATTATGATCACCACTAAGATTATTCTGGTGATTATGACTATTACGATTAGTATAGCTGTAATAACGATTATAAGGTTATTTCCATGATTATTCTGTTTATTGTTACGATGTTATGATTATTACAGTTAGTATAACTATTACTATGATTATTACGGCTATTATGACTGTTGCTATGATTATTATGATGATTATTAAGATTGTTATGATTGTTGTGGTTATTATGACGATTACTATGATTATTATAGTTGATAGTGTGGTTATTAAGATTATCATTTAGATTATTGAGGCTGTTACATTTATTATGGTTTTTATGGCCATCATAATGGCTATTACGGTTTTTCCAGGTTTATTATGGTTATTATTATGTTTACTACGATTATTATGTTTCATAGTATGATTATGTCGAATATTATGATCATCACTAACATTAGGCTGGTGATTATGACTACTACGATTATTATGGCTATAATAACGATTATTAATTTTATTTCCATGATAAATCTGTTTATTATTTCGATGTTATGATTACTACAGATAGCATAACTATTACTATGATTATTACGTCTATTATGGCTGTTGCTATGATTATTATGATGATTATTAAGATTGTTATGATTTTTGTGGTTATTATGACGATTACTATGATTATTATAGTTGTCAGTGTGGTTATTAAGATTATCATTTAGATCATTATGGCTGTTACGTTTATTATGGTTTTTATGGCCATCATAATGGTTATTATGATTTTTCCAGGTTTATTATGGTTATTATTATGTTTATTACGATTATTATGTTTCATAGTAGGATTATGACGAATATTATGATCATCACTAAGATTATTCTGGTGTTTATGACTATTACGATTATTATGGCTATAATAAAGATTATTAAGGTTATTTCCATGATAATTCTGTTTATTATTTCGATGTTATGATTACTACAGATAGCATAACTATTACTATGATTATTACGACTATTATGACTGTTGCTATGATTATTACGATTATTATTAAGATTGTCATGATTGTTGTGTTTGTTATGACGATTACTATGATTATTATGGTTGATAGTGTGTTTATTATGATTATCATTTAGATTATTATGGCTGTTACGTTTATTATGGTTCTTATGACCATCATAATGGTTATTATGATTTTTCCAGGTTTATTATGGTTATCATTATGTTTGTTACGATTATTATGTTTCATAGTACGATTATGACGTATATTATGATCATCACTAAGATTATTCTGGTGGTTTTGAATATGACGATTATTATGGCTATAATAACGATTATTAATGTTATTTCCAAGGTAATTCTGTTTATTATTACGTTGTTATGATTATTAGAGTTAGTCTAACTATTACTATGATTATTACGGCTATTATGATTGTTGCTACGATTATCATAGTTATTATTTTGATTGTTATGATTTTTGCGGTTATTATGACGGTTACTATGATTATTATGTTTGATAGTATGGTTACTATGATTATCATTCAGATTATTATGGCTGTTACGATTATTATGTTTTTTGTGGCCATTATAATGGATATTATGATTGTTTCCAAGTTTATAATGGTTCTTATTATGATTATTATGATTATTATGTTTCATAGTACGATTATGACGTATATTATGATCATCACTCAGATTATTCTGGTGATTATGACTATTACGATTAGTATCGCTTTAATAACGATTATTAAGGTTATTTCCATGATAATTCTGTTTATTGTTACGATGTTATGATTATTACAGTTAGTCTAACTATTACTATGATTATTACGGCTATTATGATTGTTGCTACGATAATCATAATTATTATTACGATTGCTATGATTTTTGTGGTTATTATGTCGGTTACTATGATTATTATGGTTGATAGTGTGGTTATTATGATTATTATTTAGATTATTATGGCAGTTACTGTTATTATGGTTTTTAGGGCCATCATAATGGTTATTATGGTTTTTCCAGGTTTATTATGGTTATCATTATGATTACAATGATTATTATGTTTCATAGTATGATTATGACGTATATTGTGATCATCACCAAGATTATTCTGGTGATTACGTCTATCACGATTGTTATATCTATAATAATAATTATTAAGGTTATTTCAATGATTATTCTGTTTATTATAACGATGTTATGATTATTACAGTTAGTATAACTATTACTATGATCATTACGGCTATTATGATTGTTGCTATGATTATTAGGATTATTACTACGATTGTTATGATTGTTGTGGTTATTATGGCGGTTACTATGATTATTATGGTTGATAGTTTGGTTACTATAATTATCATTCAGATTATTACGGGTATTATGATTAGTATGGTTTTTATGGCTGTTACAATTGTAATTATTGCTGTTTCCACGTTTATTATTGTTATTATTATGATTATTATTATTATTGTGTTTCTTAGTATGATTATGATGATTATTATGGTCATCACTGAGATTATTATGGTGATTATGATTATTACGGCTATTATGGCTATAATAACGATTATTAAGGTTATTTCCATGATAATTCTGTTTATTATTTCGATGTTATGATTACTACAGTTAGTATAACTATTACTATGATCATTACGGCTATTATGATTGTTGCTATGATTATTAGGATTATTACTACGATTGTTATGATTGTTGTGGTTATTATGACGATTACTATGATTATTATGGTTGATAGTGTGGTTATTATGATTATCATTTAGATTATTATGCCTCTTATGGTTATTACGATTTTATGGCTATTATAATGGTTATTATTGTTGCTTCCAAGTTTGTTATGGTTTTTCTTATGATTATTACGATTATTATGTTTCATAGTGTGATTATGACGAATATTATGATCATCACTAAGATTATTCTGGTGATTGTGACTATTACGATTATTATGGTTATAATAACGATTATAAAGGTTATTTCCATGACAATTCCGTTTATTACTACGATGTTATGATTATTACAGTTGGTATAACTATTACTATGATTATTACTGCTATTATGATTGTTGCTATGATAATTGCAATTATTATTCCGATTGTTCTGATTGTTGTCCTTATTATGACGATTACTATAATTATTATGTTTGATAGTGTGGTTATTATTATTATCATACAGATTATTATGGCTATTACGGTTATTATGGCTTTTATGGCCATTATAATGGTAATTATGACTGTTTCCACGTTTATTATTGTTATTATTATGATTATTATTATTATTGTGTTTCTTAGTATGATTATGATGATTATTATGGTCATCACTGAGATTATTATGGTGATTATGATTATTACGATTATTATGGCTATAATAACGATTATTAAGGTTATTTCCATGATAATTCTGTTTATTATTTCGATGTTATGATTACTACAGTTAGCATTACTAGTACTATGATTATTACGACTATGATGACTGTTGCTATTATTAGTATGATTATTATTACGATTGTTATGATTGTTGTGGCTATTGTAACGAGTACTATGATTATTATGGTTGATAGTGTGGTTATTAGGTTTATCATTTAGATTATTATGCCTATTATGGTTATTATGTTTTTTATGGCTATTATAATGGTTATTATGATTATTTCCAAGTTTATTATGGTTACCATTATGATTATTCTGATTATTATGTTTCATAGTATGACTATGACGAATATTATGATAATCACTTAGATTATTCTGGTGTTTATGTCTATCACGATTATTATGTCTATAATAATGGTTATTAAGGTTATTTCGACGATTATTCTGTTTATTATAACGATGTTATGATTATTGCAGTTAGTATAACTATTACTATGATCATTACGGCTATTATGATTGTTGCGATGGTTATTAGGATTGTTACTACGATTGTTATAATTGGTGTGGTTATAATGGCGGTTACTATTATTATTATGGTTGACAGTTTGGTTATTATAATTATCATTCAGGTTATTATGGCTATTATGATTATTGTGGTTTTTATGTCTATTGTAATGGTTATTATGATTGTTTCCAAGTTTATTATGGTTATCATTATGATTATTATGATTATTATGTTTCATAGTATGATTATGACGTATATTATGATCATCACTAAGATTATTCTGGTGATTATGACTATTACGATTATTATAGCTATAATAACGATTATTAAGGTTATTTCCATGATAATTCTGTTTATTGTTACGCTGTTATGATTATTACAGTTAGTATAATTATTACTATGATCATTACGGCTGTTACGACTGTTGCTATGATTATTATGATTATTATTAAGATTGTCATGATTGTTGTGGTTATTATGACGATTACTACGATTATTATGGTTGCTAGTATGGTTATTATGATTATCATGCAGATTATTATGGCTATTACGATTATTATGGTTTTTATGGCCATTATAATGGTTATTATGATTCTTTCCAAGTTTATTATGGTTCTTTTTATGATTATTATGATCAGTATGTTTCATAGTATGATTATGACGTATATTGTGATCATCACTCAGATTATTCTGCTGATTATGTCTATTACGATTATTATGGCTATAATAACGATTATTAAGGTTATTTCCATGATAATTCTGTTTATTATTACGTTGTTATGATTATTAGAGTTAGTCTAACTATTACTATGATTATGGCTGCTATTATGTTTGTTGCTATGATTATTATGATTATTATTACGATTGTTATGATTGTTGTGGTTATTATGACGTTTACTATGATTATTATGGTTGATAGTGTGCTTATTATGATTATTATTGAGATTATTATGGCTGTTACTGTTATTATGGTTTTTATGGCCATCATAATGGTTATTATGGTTTTTCCAGGTTTATTATGGTTATCATTATGATTATTCTGATTATTATGTTTCATAGTATGATTATGACGTATATTATCATAATCACTAAGATTATTCTGGTGATTATGACTATAACGATTATTATGGCTATAACAACGATTACTAAGGTTATTTCGATGATTATTCTGTTTATTATAACGATGTTATGATTATTACAGTTAGTATAACTATTACTATGATCATTACGGCTATTATGATTGTTACTATGATTATTAGGATTATTACTACGATTGTTATGATTGTTGTGGTTATTATGACGGTTACTGTAATTATTATGGTTGATAGTGTGGTTATTATAACTATTATTTAGATTATTATGGCTATTATGGTTATTATGGTTTTTACGGCTATTATAATGGATATTATGATTGTTTCCAAGGTTATTATTTTTATCATTATGATTATTATGATTATTACGTTTCATAGTATGATTATGACGAATATTATGATCATCACTAAGATTATTCTGGTGATTATGTTTATCGCGATTGTTATTGCTATAATAATGATTATTAAGTTTATTTCGATGATTATTCTGTTTATTATAACGATGTTATCATTATTACAGTTAGTATAACCACTACTATGATCATTACGGCTATTATGATTGTTGCTATGATTATTAGGATTGTTACTACGATTGCTATGATTGTTGTGGTTGTTATCACGATTACTATGTATATTATGGTTGATAGTGTGGTTATTATGATTATCATTTCGATTATTAAGCGTATTATGGTTATTATGTTTTTTATGGCTATTATAATGGTTATTATGTTTGCTTCCATGTTTATTATGGTTATTATTCTGATTATTATGATTATTATGTTTCATAGTATGATTATGAAGAATATTATGATGATCACTATGATTATTCTGGTGATTATGTCTCTCACGACTATTATGGCTACTATAAAGATTATTATGGTTATTTCCATAATAATTCTGTCTAGTATTGCGATGTTCTGATTATTGAGTCGGTATAACTATTACTATGATTATTACTGCTATTATGATTGTTGCTATGATAATTATAATTATTATTCCGATTGTTCTGATTGTTGTCCTTATTATGACGATTACTATAATTATTATGTTTGATAGTGTGGTTATTATAATTATCATAAAGATTATTATGGCTATTACGATTATTATGGCTTTTATGGACATTATAATGGTAATTATGACTGTTACAACGCTTATTATTGTTATTATTATGGTTATTATTATTATTGTGTTTCTTAGAATGATTATGATGATTATTATGGTCATCACTGAGATTATTATGGTGATTATGATTATTACGATTATTATGGCTATAATAACGATTATTAAGGTTATTTCCATGACAATTCCGTTTATTACTACGGTGTTATGATTATTAGAGTTAGTATAACTATTACTATGATTATTACGACTATTATGACTGTTGCTATGATTATTATGATTATTATTACGATTGTTATGATTGTTGTGGTTATTATGAGGATTACTATGATTATTATGGTTGATAGTGTGGTTATTATGATTATCATTTAGATTATTATGCCTGTTATGGTTATTATGGTTTTTATGGCTTCTATAATGGTTATTATGTTTGCTTCAATGTTTATTTAGGTTATTATTGTGATTATTATGATTATTATGTTTCATAGTATGATTATGAAGAATATTATGATGATCACTATGATTATTCTGGTGATTATGTCAATCACGATTATTATGGCTACTATAAAGATTATTAAGGTTATTTCCATAATAATTCTGTTTAGTATTGCGATGTTATGATTATTACAGTTGGCATAACTATTACTATGATTATTACTGCTATTATGATTGTTGCTATGATAATTATAATTATTATTCCGATTGTTCTGATTGTTGTCCTTATTATGACGATTACTATAATTATTATGTTTGATAGTGTGGTTATTATAATTATCATACCGATTATTATGGCTATTATGATTATTATGGTTTTTATGGCCATTATAATGGTTATTCTAACTCTTTCCAAGTTTATTATCGTTCTTATTATGATTATTATGATTATTATGTTTCATAGTATGATTATGACGTATATTATGATCATCGCTCAGATTATTCGGGTGATTATGACTATTACGATTATTATATCTATAATAACGATTACTAAGCTTATTTCCATGATAATTCTGTTTATTGTTACGATGTTATGATTATTCCAGTTATTATAACTATTACTACGATTATTACGGCTATTATGACTGTGCTATGATTATTATGGTTGTTACTACGATTGACATCATTGTTGTGGTTATTATGACGATTACTATGATTATTATGGGTGATAGTATGGTTGTTATGATTATTATTCAGATTATTATGTCTATTATTATTATTATGGTTTTTATGGCTATTATAATGGTTATTATGATTATTTCCAAGTTTATTATGGTTATCATTATGATTATTCTGATTATTATGTTTCATAGTATGACTATGACGAATATTATGATAATCACTTAGATTATTCTGGTGTTTATGTCTATCACGATTATTATGTCTATAATAATGGTTATTAAGGTTATTTCGACGATTATTCTGTTTATTATAACGATGTTATGATTATTGCAGTTAGTATACCTATTTCTATGATCATTACGGCTATTATGATTGTTGCTGTGATTATTAGGATTATTACTACGATTGTTTTGATTGTTGTGGTTATTATGGCGGTTACTATGATTATTATGGTTGATAGTTTGGTTATTATAATTATCATTCAGATTATTACGGCGATTATGATTATTATGGATTTTATTGCTGTTACAATGGTAATTATGATTGTTTCCAGGTTTATTAGTGTTATTGTTATGATTATCATTATTATTATTTAGTTTCTTAGTATAATTATGATGATTATTATGGTCATCACTGAGATTATTATGGTGATTATGATTATTACGATTATTATGGCTATAATAGTGATTATTAAGGTTGTTTCGACGATTATTCTGTTTATTATAACGAAGTTATGATTATTACAGTTAGTGTAACTATTACTATGATCATTACGGCTATTATGACTGTTGCTACGATTATCGTAGTTATTATTATGATTGTTATGATTTTTGTGGTTATTATGACGGTTACTATGATTATTATGGTTGATAGTTTGGTTATTATAATTATCATTCAGATTATTACGGCTATTAAGATTATTATGGTTTTTATGGCTGTTACAATGGTAATTATGAATGTTTCCACGTTTATTATTGCTATTATTATTATTATTATTATTATTGTGTTTCTTAGTATGATTATGATGATTATTATGGTCATCACTGAGATTATTATGGTGATTATGATTATTGCAATTATTATGGCTATAATAACGATTATTAAGGTTATTTCCATGATAATCCTGTTTATTATTTCGATGTTATGATTACTACAGTTAGCATAACTATTTCTATGATTATTACGACTATTATGACTGTTGCTATGATTAGTATGATTATTATTAAAATTGTTATGATTGTTGTGGCTATTATAACGATTACTATGATTATTATGGTTGATAGTGTGGTTATTATGATTATCATTCAGACTATTATGGCTATTACGATTATTATGGTTTTTATGGCCATTATAATGGTAATTATGAATGTTTCCACGTTTATTATTGCTATTATTATTATTATTATTATTATTGTGTTTCTTAGTATGATTATGATGATTATTATGGTCATCACTGAGATTATTATGGTGATTATGATTATTGCAATTATTATGGCTATAATAACGATTATTAAGGTTATTTCCATGATAATCCTGTTTATTATTTCGAAGTTATGATTACTACAGTTAGCATAACTATTTCTATGATTATTACGACTATTATGACTGTTGCTATGATTAGTATGATTATTATTAAAATTGTTATGATTGTTGTGGCTATTATAACGATTACTATGATTATTATGGTTGATAGTGTGGTTATTATGATTATCATTCAGACTATTATGGCTATTACGATTATTATGGTTTTTATGGCCATTATAATGGTTATTATGATTGTTTCCAAGTTTATTATGGTTTTTATTATGATTATTACGACTATTATGTTTCATAGTATGATTATGACGAATATTATAATCATCACTAAGATTATTCTGGTGATTATGTCTATCACGATTATTATGACTATAATAATGATTATTAAGGTTATTTCGATGATTATTCTGTTTATTATAATGATGTTATGATTATTACAGTTAGTATAACTATTACTATGATCTTTACGGATATTATGATTGTTGCTATGATTATTAGGATTATTACTACAATTGTTTTGATTGTTGTGGTTATTATGGCGGTTACTATGATTATTATGGTTGATAGTTTGGTTATTACAATTATCATTCAGATTATTACGGCTATTATGGTTTTTATGGCTGTTACAATGGTAATTATGATTGTTTCCACGTTTATTATTGTTATTATTATAATTATTATTATTGTGTTTCTTAGTATGATTATGACGATTATTATGGTCATCACTGAGATTATTATGGTGATTATGATTATTACGATTATTATAGCTATAATAACGATTATTAAGGTTATTTCCATGATAATTCTGCTTATTGTTACGATGTTATGATTATTACAGTTAGTATAACTATTACTATGATTATTACGACTGTTATGACTGTTGCTATGATTATTATGATTATTATTGCGATTGTTATGATTGTTGTGGTTATTATGACGATTACTATGATTATTAAGGTTGATAGTGTGGTTATTATGATTATCATTCAGATTATTATGGCTATTACGATTATTATGATTTTTATGGCCATTATAATGGTTATTATGTTTGTTTCCAAGTTTATTATGGTTTTTATTATGATTATTACGGTTATTATGTTTCATAGTATGATTATGACGAATATTATGATCATCACTAAGATTATTCTGGTGATTATGACTATTAGGATTATTATAGCTATAATAACGATTATTAAGGTTATTTCCAAGGTAATTCTGTTTATTTTTACGTTGTTATGATTATTGGAGTTAGTCTGAATATTACTATGATTATTACGGCTATTATGATCATCACTAAGGTTATTCTGGTGATTATGTCTATCACGATTGTTATTGCTATAATAATGATTATTAAGGTTATTTCGACGTTTATTCTGTTTATTATAACGATGTTATGATTGTTACTGTTAGAATAACTATTACCATGATCATTGCGGCTATTATGATTGTTGCTATGATTATTAGGATTGTTACTACGTTTGTTATGATTGGTGTGGTTATAATGGCGGTTACTATGATTATTATGGTTGACATTTTGGTTATTATATTTATCATTCAGATCATTATGGCTATTATGATTATTGTGGTTTTTATGTCTATTGTAATGGTTATTATGATTGTTTCCAAGTTTATCATGGTTATCATTATGATTATTATGATCGTTAGGTTTCATATAATGATTATGACGAATATCATGGTCATCACTAAGATTATTCCGGTGATTATGTCTATCACGATTGTTATTGCTATAATGACGATTATTAAGGTTATTTCCATGGTAATTCTGTTTATTATGACGTTGTTATGATTCTTAGAGTTAGTCTAACTATTACTATGATTATTACGGCTATTATGATTGTTGCTACGATTATCATAGTTATTACTATGATTGTTATGATTTTTGTGGTTATTATGACGGTTACTATGATTATTATGTTTGATAGTATGGTTACTATGATTATCATTCAGATTATTATGGCTGTTACGATTATTATGTTTTTTGTGGCCATTATAATGGTTATTATGATTGTTTCCATGTTTATTATGGTTCTTATTATGATTATTATGATTATTATGTTTCATAGTATGATTATGACGTATATTATGATCACCACTAAGATTATTCTGGTGATTATGACTATTACGATTAGTATAGCTGTAATAACGATTATAAGGTTATTTCCATGATTATTCTGTTTATTGTTACGGTGTTATGATTATTACAGTTAGTATAACTATTACTATGATTATTACGGCTATTATGACTGTTGCTATGATTATTATGATGATTATTAAGATTGTTATGATTGTTGTGGTTATTATGACGATTACTATGATTATTATAGTTGATAGTGTGGTTATTAAGATTATCATTTAGATTATTGAGGCTGTTACATTTATTATGGTTTTTATGGCCATCATAATGGTTATTATGATTTTTCCAGGTTTATTATGGGTATTATTATGTTTACTACGATTATTATGTTTCATAGTATGATTATGACGAATATTATGATCATCACTAAGATTATTCTGGTGATTATGACTATTACGATTATTATGGCTATAATAACGATTATTAAGGTTATTTCCATGATAATTCTGTTTATTATTTCGATGTTATGATTACTACAGATAGCATAACTATTACTATGATTATTACGACTATTATGACTGTTGCTATGATTATTATGATTATTATTAAGATTGTCATGATTGTTGTGGTTATTATGACGATTACTATGATTATTATGGTTGACAGTGTGGTTATTATGATTATCATTTAGATTATTATGGCTATTGCTATTATTATGGTTTTCATGACTATTATAGTTGTTATTATGATTGTTTCCAAGTATATTATGGTTATCATTATGATTATTATGATTATTATGTTTCATAGTATGATTATGACGTATGTTATGATCACCACTACGATTATTCTGATGATTATGACTATTACGATTATTATAGCTATAATAACGATTATTAAGGTTATTTCGATGATTATTCTGTTTATTATAACGAAGTTATTATTATTACAGTTAGTATAACTATTACTATAATCATTACGGCTATTATGATTGTTGCTACGATTATCATAGTTATTATTATGATTGTTATGATTTTTGTGGTTAGTATGACGGTTACTATGATTATTATGGATGATAGTTTGGTTATTATAATTATCATTCAGATTATTACGGCCATTATGATTATTATGGTTTTTATGTCTGTTACAATGGTAATTATGGTTGTTTCCACGTTTATTATTGTTATTATTATGATTATTATTATTATTGTGTTTCTTAGTATGATTATGATGATTATTATGGTCATCACTGAGATTATTATGGTGATTATGATTATTACGTTTTTTATGGCTATAATAACGGTTATTAAGGTTATTTCCATGATAATTCTGTTTATTACTTCGATGTTATGATCACAACAGCTAGCATAACTATTACTATGATTATTACGACTATTATGACTGTTGCTATGATTATTATGATTATTATTACCATTGTTATAATTGTTGTGGTTATTATGACGATTACTATGATTATTATGGTTGATTGTGTGGTTATTATGATTATCATTTAGATTATTATGCCTATTATGGTTATGATGGTTTTTATGGCTATTATAATGGTTATTATGATTGCTTCCAAGTTTATTATGGTTATTATTATGATTATTACGATTAATATGTTTCATAGTGTGATTATGACGAATATTATGATCATCACTAAGATATTTCTGGTGATTGTGACTATTAGG
This sequence comes from Calliopsis andreniformis, assembly GCF_051401765.1. NCBI lineage: Eukaryota > Metazoa > Arthropoda > Insecta > Hymenoptera > Andrenidae > Calliopsis > Calliopsis andreniformis. Next base: position 1,427,128 of record NW_027480523.1, read on the forward strand.
ATTATTATGGTTATAATAACGATTATAAAGGTTATTTCCATGACAATTCTGTTTATTACTACGATGGTATGATTATTAGAGTTAGTATAACTATTACTATGACTATTGCGGCTATTATGATTGTTGCTATGATTATTATGATTATTATTACGATTGTTATGTTTGTTGTGTTTGTTATGACGATTACTATGATTATTATGGTTGATAGTGTGGTTATTATGATTATCATTTAGATTATTATGGCTGTTACGTTTATTATGGTTTTTATGACCATCATAATGGTTATTATGATTTTTCCAGGTTTATTATGGTTATCATTATGTTCGTTACGATTATTATGTTTCTTAGTATGATTATGACGAATATTATCATGATCACTAAGATAATTCTGGTGGTTTTGACTATGACGATTATTATGGATATAATAACGATTATCAATGTTATTTCCATGATAATTCTGTTTATTATTACGCTGTTATGATTATTAGAGTTAGTCTAACTAGTACTATGATTATTACGGCTATTATGATTGTTGCTACGATTATCATAGTTATTATTTTGATTGTTATGATTTTTGTGGTTATTATGACGGTTACTATGATTATTACGTTTGATAGTATGGTTATTATGATTATCATTCAGATTATTATTTCTATTACGATTATTATGGTTTTTACGGCTATTATAATGGTTATTATGATTATTTCCAAGTTTATTATGGTTATCATTATGATTATTCTGATTATTATGTTTCATAGTATGACTATGACGAATATTATGATAATCACTTAGATTATTCTGGTGTTTATGTCTATCACGATTATTATGTCTATAATAATGGTTATTAAGGTTATTTCGACGATTATTCTGTTTATTATAACGATGTTATGATTATTGCAGTTAGTATAACTATTACTATGATCATTACGGCTATTATGATTGTTGCTGTGATTATCAGGATTATTACTACGATTGTTTTGATTGTTGTGGTTATTATGGCGGTTACTATGATTATTATGGTTGATAGTTTGGTTATTATAATTATCATTCAGATTATTACGGCGATTATGATTATTATGGATTTCATGGCTGTTACAATGGTAATTATGATTGTTTCCAGGTTTATTAGTGTTATTGTTATGATTATTATTATTATTATTTAGTTTCTTAGTATAATTATGATGATTATTATGGTCATCACTGAGATTATTATGGTGATTATGATTATTACGATTATTATGGCTATAATAGTGATTATTAAGGTTGTTTCGATGATTATTCTGTTTATTAAAACGAAGTTATGATTATTACAGTTAGTATAACTATTACTATGATCATTACGGCTATTATGATTGTTACTACGATTATCGTAGTTATTATTATGATTGTTGTGATTTTTGTGGTTATTATGACGGTTACTATGATTATTATGGTTGATTGTTTGGTTATTATAATTATCATTCAGATTATTACGGCTATTATGATTATTATGTTTTTTATGGCTGTTACAATGGTAATTATGAGTGTTTCCACGTTTATTATTGCTATTATTATTATTATTATTATTATTATTGTGTTTCTTAGTATGATTATGATGATAATTATGGTCATCACTGAGATTATTATGGTGATTATGATTATTACAATTATTATGGCTATAATAACGATTATTAAGGTTATTTCCATGATAATCCTGTTTATTATTTCGATGTTATGATTACTACAGTTAGCATAACTATTTCTATGATTATTACGACTATTATGACTATTGCTATGATTAGTATGATTATTATTCAAATTGTTATGATTGTTGTGGCTATTATAACGATTACTATGATTATTATGGTTGATAGTGTGGTTATTATGATTATCATTCAGACTATTATGGCTATTACGATTATTATGGTTTTTATGGCCATTATAATGGTTATTATGGTTGTTTCCAAGTTCATCATGGTTATCATTATGATTATTATGATTGTTACGTTTCATATTATGATTATGACGAATATTATGATCATCACTAAGATTATTCTGGTGATTACGTCTATCACGATTGTTATTGCTATAATAATGATTATTAAAGTTATTTCGATGTTTATTCTGTTTATTATAACGATGTTATGATTATTACTGTTAGAATAACTATTACTATGATCATTACGGCTATTATGATTATTGCTATGATTATTAGGATTGCTACTACGTTTGTTATGATTGTTGTGGTTATAATGGCGGTTACTATGATTATAATGGCTGATAGTTTGGTTATTATAATTATCATACAGATTATTATGGCTATTACGATTATTGTGGTTTTTATGTCTATTATAATGGCTATTATGATTGTTTCGAAGTTTATTATGGTTATCATTATGATTGTTATGATTATTATGTATCATAGTATGATTATGGCGTATGTTATGATCATCACTAGGATTATTCTGGTGGTTTCGACTATGACGATTATTATAGCTATAATAACGATTATTAATGTTATTTCCAAGGTAATTCTGTTTATTATTACGTTGTTATGATTATTAGAGTTAGTCTAACTAGTACTATGATTATTACGGCTATTATGATTGTTGCTATGATTATCATAGTTATTATTTTGATTGTTATGATTTTTGTGGTTATTATGACGGTTACTATGATTATTACGTTTGATAGTATGGTTATTATGATTATCACTCAGATTATTATTTCTATTACGATTATTATGGTTTTTATGGCCATTATAATTGTTATTATGATTGTTTTCATGTTGCTTATGGTTTTTATTATGATTAATACGATTATTATGTATCATAGTATGATTATGACGTATATTATCATAATCACTAAGATTTTCTGGTGATTATGACTATTACGATTATTATGGCTATAATAACGATTATTAAGGTTATTTCCATGATAATCCTGTTTATTATTTCGATGTTATGATTACTACAGTTAGCATAACTATTTCTATGATTATTACGACTATTATGACTATTGCTATGATTAGTATGATTATTATTCAAATTGTTATGATTGTTGTGGCTATTATAACGATTACTATGATTATTATGGTTGATAGTGTGGTTATTATGATTATCATTCAGACTATTATGGCTATTACGATTATTATGGTTTTTATGGCCATTATAATGGTTATTATGGTTGTTTCCAAGTTTATCATGGTTATCATTATGATTATTATGATTGTTACGTTTCATATTATGATTATGACGAATATTATGATCATCACTAAGATTATTCTGGTGATTACGTCTATCACGATTGTTATTGCTATAATAATGATTATTAAAGTTATTTCGATGTTTATTCTGTTTATTATAACGATGTTATGATTATTACTGTTAGAATAACTATTACTATGATCATTACGGCTATTATGATTATTGCTATGATTATTAGGATTGCTACTACGTTTGTTATGATTGTTGTGGTTATAATGGCGGTTACTATGATTATAATGGCTGATAGTTTGGTTATTATAATTATCATACAGATTATTATGGCTATTACGATTATTGTGGTTTTTATGTCTATTATAATGGCTATTATGATTGTTTCGAAGTTTATTATGGTTATCATTATGATTGTTATGATTATTATGTATCATAGTATGATTATGGCGTATGTTATGATCATCACTAGGATTATTCTGGTGGTTTCGACTATGACGATTATTATAGCTATAATAACGATTATTAATGTTATTTCCAAGGTAATTCTGTTTATTATTACGTTGTTATGATTATTAGAGTTAGTCTAACTAGTACTATGATTATTACGGCTATTATGATTGTTGCTATGATTATCATAGTTATTATTTTGATTGTTATGATTTTTGTGGTTATTATGACGGTTACTATGATTATTACGTTTGATAGTATGGTTATTATGATTATCACTCAGATTATTATTTCTATTACGATTATTATGGTTTTTATGGCCATTATAATTGTTATTATGATTGTTTTCATGTTGCTTATGGTTTTTATTACGATTAATACGATTATTATGTATCATAGTATGATTATGACGTATATTATCATAATCACTAAGATTTTCTGGTGATTATGACTATTACGATTATTATGGCTATAATAACGATTATTATGGTTAGTTCCATGATAATCCTCTTTATTATTTCGATGTTATGATTACTACACTTAGCATAACTATTACTATGATTATTACGACTATTATGATTGTTGCTATGATTATTAGGATTATTACTACGATTGTTTTGATTGTTGTGGTTATTATGGCGGTTACTATGATTATTATGGTTGATAGTTTGGTTATTATAATTATCATTCAGATTATTACGGCTATTATGGTTTTTATGGCTGTTACAATGGTAATTATGACTGTTTCCACGTTTATTATTGTTATTATTATAATTATTATTATTATTGTGTTTCTTAGTATGATTATGATGATTATTATGGTCATCACTGAGATTATTATGGTGATTATGATTATTACGATTATTATAGCTATAATAACGATTATTAAGCTTATTTCCATGATAATTCTGCTTATTGTTACGATGTTATGATTATTACAGTTAGTATAACTATTACTATGAGTATTACGACTATTATGACTGTTGCTATGATTATTATGATTATTATTGCGATTGTTATGATTGTTGTGCTTATTATGACGATTACTATGATTATTAAGGTTGATAGTGTGGTTATTATGATTATCGTTCAGATTATTATGGCTATTACGGTTATTATGGTTTTTATGGCCATTATAATGGTTATTATGATTGTTTCCAAGTTTATTATGGTTTTTATTATGATTATTACGATTATTATGTTTCATAGTATGATTATGACGAATATTATGATCATCACTAAGATTATTCTGGTGATTATGTCTATCACGATTGTTATTGCTATAATAATGATTATTAAGGTTATTTCGATGTTTATTCTGTTTATTATAACGATGTTATGATTGTTACTGTTAGAATAACTATTACTATGATCATTGCGGCTATTATGATTGTTGCTATGATTATTAGGATTGTTACTACGTTTGTTATGATTGGTGTGGTTTTAATGGCGGTTACTATGATTATTATGGTTGACAGTTTGGTTATTATAATTATCACTCAGATTATTATGGCTATTATGATTATTGTGGTTTTTATGTTTATTATAATGGTTATTATGATTGTTTCCAAGTTTATCATGGTTACCATTATGATTATTATGATTGTTATGTTTCATATTATGATTATGACGAATATTATGATCATCACTAAGATTATTCTGGTGATTATGTCTATCACGATTGTTATTGCTATAATGACGATTATTAAGGTTATTTCCATGGTAATTCTGTTTATTATGACGTTGTTATGATTCTTAGAGTTAGTCTAACTATTACTATGATTAATACGGCTATTATGATTGTTGCTACGATTATCATAGTTATTACTATGATTGTTATGATTTTTGTGGTTATTATGACGGTTACTATGATTATTATGTTTGATAGTATGGTTACTATGATTATCATTCAGATTATTATGGCTGTTACGATTATTATGTTTTTTGTGGCCATTATAATGGTTATTATGATTGTTTCCAAGTTTATAATGGTTCTTATTATGATTATTATGATTATTATGTTTCATAGTACGATTATGACGTATATTATGATCATCACTCAGATTATTCTGGTGATTATGACTATTACGATTATTATGGCTATAATAACGATTATTAATGTTATTTCCAAGGTAATTCTGTTTATTATTTCGATGTTATGATTACTACAGATAGCATAACTATTACTATGATTATTACGGCTATTATGATTGTTGCTACGATTATCATAGTTATTATTTTGATTGTTATGATTTTTGTGGTTATTATGACGGTTACTATGATTATTACGTTTGATAGTATGGTTATTATGATGATCATTCAGATTATTATGGCTATTACCATTATTATGGTTTTTATGGCCATTATAATGGTTATTATGATTGTTTCCAAGTTTATTATGGTTTTTATTATGATTATTACGATTATTATGTTCCATAGTATGTTTATGACGTATATTATGATCACCACTAAGATTATTCTGGTGATTATGACTATTACGATTAGTATAGCTATAATAACGATTATTAAGGTTATTTCGATGATTATTCTGTTTATTATAACGAAGTTATTATTATTACAGTTAGTATAACTATTACTATAATCATTACGGCTATTATGATTGTTGCTACGATTATCATAGTTATTATTATGATTGTTATGATTTTTGTGGTTAGTATGACGGTTACTATGATTATTATGGATGATAGTTTGGTTATTATAATTATCATTCAGATTATTACGGCTATTATGATTATTATGGTTTTTATGTCTGTTACAATGGTAATTATGATTGTTTCCACGTTTATTATTGTTATTATTATGATTATTATTATTATTGTGTTTCTTAGTATGATTATGATGATTATTATGGTCATCACTGAGATTATTATGGTGATTATGATTATTGCGTTTTTTATGGCTATAATAACGGTTATTAAGGTTATTTCCATGATAATTCTGTTTATTACTTCGATGTTATGATCACAACAGCTAGCATAACTATTACTATGATTATTACGACTATTATGACTGTTGCTATGATTATTATGATTATTATTACCATTGTTATAATTGTTGTGGTTATTATGACGATTACTATGATTATTATGGTTGATTGTGTGGTTATTATGATTATCATTTAGATTATTATGCCTATTATGGTTATGATGGTTTTTATGGCTATTATAATGGTTATTATGATTGCTTCCAAGTTTATTATGGTTATCATTATGATTATTCTGATTATTATGTTTCATAGTACGATTACGGCGAATATTATGATCATCACTAAGATTATTCTGGTGATTATGTCTATCACGATTATTATGTCTATCATAGTGATTATTAAGGTTATTTCGATGATTATTCTGTTTATTATAATGATGTTACGATTATTACAGTTAGTATAACTATTCCTATGACCTTTACGGCTATTATGATTGTTGCTATGATTATTAGGATTATTACTACGATTGTTTTGATTGTTGTGGTTATTATGGCGGTTACTATGATTATTATGGTGAATAGTTTGGTTATTATAATTATCATTCAGATTATTACGGCTATTATGGTTTTTATGGCTGTTACAATGGTAATTATGATTGTTTCCACGTTTATTATTGTTATTATTATAATTATTATTATTATTGTGTTTCTTAGTATGATTATGATGATTATTATGGTCATCACTGAGATTATTATGGTGATTATGATTATTACGATTATTATAGCTATAATAACGATTATTAAGCTTATTTCCATGATAATTCTGCTTATTGTTACGATGTTATGATTATTACAGTTAGTATAACTATTACTATGAGTATTACGACTATTATGACTGTTGCTATGATTATTATGATTATTATTGCGATTGTTATGATTGTTGTGCTTATTATGACGATTACTATGATTATTAAGGTTGATGGTGTGGTTATTATGATTATCGTTCAGATTATTATGGCTATTACGATTATTATGGCTTTTATGGCCATTATAATGGTTATTATGATTGTTTCCAAGTTTATTATGGTTTTTATTATGATTATTACGATTATTATGTTTCATAGTATGATTATGACGAATATTATGATCATCACTAAGATTATTCTGGTGATTATGTCTATCACGATTGTTATTGCTATAATAACGATTATTAAGGTTATTTCGATGTTTATTCTGTTTATTATAACGATGTTATGATTGTTACTGTTAGAATAACTATTACTATGATCATTGCGGCTATTATGATTGTTGCTATGATTATTAGGATCGTTACTACGTTTGTTATGATTGGTGTGGTTTTAATGGCGGTTACTATGATTATTATGGTTGACAGTTTGGTTATTATAATTATCATTCAGATTATTATGGCTATTATGATTATTGTGGTTTTTATGGTTATTATAATGGTTATTATGATTGTTTCCAAGTTTATCATGGTTACCATTATGATTATTATGATTGTTATGTTTCATATTATGATTATGACGAATATTATGATCATCACTAAGATTATTCTAGTGATTATGTCTATCACGATTGTTATTGCTATAATGACGATTATTAAGGTTATTTCCATGGTAATTCTGTTTATTATGACGTTGTTATGATTCTTAGAGTTAGTCTAACTATTACTATGATTATTACGGCTATTATGATTGTTGCTACGATTATCATAGTTATTACTATGATTGTTATGATTTTTGTGGTTATTATGACGGTTACTATGATTATTACGTTTGATAGTATGGTTATTATGATGATCATTCAGATTATTATGGCTATTACCATTATTATGGTTTTTACGGCCATTATAATGGTTATTATGATTGTTTCCAAGTTTATTATGGTTTTTATTATGATTATTACGATTATTATGTTTCATAGTATGTTTATGACGTATATTATGATCCCCACTAAGATTATTCTGGTGATTATGACTATTACGATTAGTATAGCTATAATAACGATTATTAAGGTTATTTCCATGATTATTCAGTTTATTGTTACGATGTTATGGTTATTACAGTTAGTATAACTATTACTATGATTATTACGGCTATTATGACTGTTGCTATGATTATTATGATGATTATTAAGATTGTTATGATTGTTGTGGTTATTATGACGATTACTATGATTATTATAGTTGATAGTGTGGTTATTAAGATTATCATTTAGATTATTGAGGCTGTTACATTTATTATGGTTTTTATGGCCATCATAATGGCTATTACGATTTTTCCAGGTTTATTATGGTTATTATTATGTTTACTACGATTATTATGTTTCATAGTATGATTATGACGAATATTATGATCATCACTAAGATTATGCTGGTGATTATGACTACTACGATTATTATGGCTATAATAACGATTATTAAGGTTATTTCCATGATAATTCTGTTTATTATTTCGATGTTATGATTACTACAGATAGCATAACTATTACTATGATTATTACGACTATTATGACTGTTGCTATGATTATTATGATTATTATTAAGATTGTCATGATTGTTGTGGTTATTATGACGATTACTATGATTATTATGGTTGACAGTGTGGTTATTATGATTATCATTTAGATTATTATGGCTATTGCTATTATTATGGTTTTCATGACTATTATAGTTGTTATTATGATTGTTTCCAAGTTTATTATGGTTATTATTATGATTATTACGATTATTATGTTTCATAGTGTGATTATGACGAATATTATGTTCATCACTAAGATTATTCTGGTAATTGTGACTATTAGGATTATTATGGTTATAATAACGATTATAAAGGTTATTTCCATGACAATTCTGTTTATTACTACGACGTTATGATTATTAGAGTTAGTATAACTATTACTATGATTATTGCGGCTATTATGATTGTTGCTATGATTATTATGATTATTATTACGATTGTTATGTTTGTTGTGTTTGTTATGACGATTACTATGATTATTATGGTTGATAGTGTGGTTATTATGATTATCATTTAGATTATTATGGCTGTTACGTTTATTATGGTTTTTATGACCATCATAATGGTTATTATGATTTTTCCAGGTTTATTATGGTTATCATTATGTTTGTTACGATTATTATGTTTCTTAGTATGATTATGACGAATATTATCATGATCACTAAGATAATTCTGGTGGTTTTGACTATGACGATTATTATGGATATAATAACGATTATCAATGTTATTTCCATGATAATTCTGTTTATTATTACGTTGTTATGATTATTAGAGTTAGTCTAACTAGTACTATGATTATTACGGCTATTATGATTGTTGCTACGATTATCATAGTTATTATTTTGATTGTTATGATTTTTGTGGTTATTATGACGGTTACTATGATTATTACGTTTGATAGTATGGTTATTATGATTATCATTCAGATTATTATTTCTATTACGATTATTATGGTTTTTATGGCCATTATAATTGTTATTATGATTGTTTTCATGTTGCTTATGGTTTTTATTATGATTATTACGATTATTATGTTTCATAGTATGATTATGACGTATATTATCATAATCACTAAGATTTTCTGGTGATTATGACTATTAAGATTATTATGGCTATAATAACGATTATTATGGTTAGTTCCATGATAATTCTCTTTATTATTTCGATGTTATGATTACTACACTTAGCATAACTATTACTATGATTATTACGACTATTATGACTGTTGCTATGATTATTATGGTTGTTATTACGATTGACATCATTGTTGTGGTTGTTATGACGATTACTATGATTATTATGGGTGATAGTATGGTTGTTATGATTATTATTCAGATTATTATGTCTATTATTATTATTATGGTTTTTATGGCTATTATAATGGTTATTATGATTATTTCCAAGTTTATTATGGTTATCATTATGATTATTCTGATTATTATGTTTCATAGTATGATTACGGCGAATATTATGATCATCGCTAAGATTATTCTGGTGATTATGTCTATCACGATTATTATGTCTATAATAGTGATTATGAAGGTTATTTCGATGATTATTCTGTTTATTATAATGATGTTACGATTATTACAGTTAGTATAACTATTCCTATGACCTTTACGGCTATTATGATTGTTGCTATGATTATTAGGATTATTACTACGATTGTTTTGATTGTTGTGGTTATTATGGCGGTTACTATGATTATTATGGTGAATAGTTTGGTTATTATAATTATCATTCAGATTATTACGGCTATTATGGTTTTTATGGCTGTTACAATGGTAATTATGATTGTTTCCACGTTTATTATTGTTATTGTTATAATTACTATTATTATTGTGTTTCTTAGTATGATTATGATGATTATTATGGTCATCACTGAGATTATTATGGTGATTATGATTATTACGATTATTATAGCTATAATAACGATTATTAAGCTTATTTCCATGATAATTCTGCTTATTGTTACGATGTTATTATTATTACAGTTAGTATAACTATTACTATGATTATTACGACTATTATGACTGTTGCTATGATTATTATGATTATTATTGCGATTGTTATGATTGTTGTGCTTATTATGACGATTACTATGATTATTAAGGTTGATGGTGTGGTTATTATGATTATCGTTCAGATTATTATGGCTATTACGATTATTATGGTTTTTATGGCCATTATAATGGTTATTATGATTGTTTCCAAGTTTATTACGGTTTTTATTATGATTATTACGATTATTATGTTTCATAGTATGATTATGACGAATATTATGATCATCACTAAGATTATTCTGGTGATTATGTCTATCACGATTGTTATTGCTATAATAACGATTATTAAGGTTATTTCGATGTTTATTCTGTTTATTATAACGATGTTATGATTGTTACTGTTAGAATAACTATTACTATGATCATTGCGGCTATTATGGTTGTTGCTATGATTATTAGGATTGTTACTACGTTTGTTATGATTGGTGTGGTTATAATGGCGGTTACTATGATTATTATGGTTGACAGTTTGGTTATTATAATTATCATTCAGATTATTATGGCTATTATGATTATTGTGGTTTTTATGTTTATTATAATGGTTATTATGATTGTTTCCAAGTTTATCATGGTTACCATTATGATTATTATGATTGTTATGTTTCATATTATGATTATGACGAATATTATGATCATCACTAAGATTATTCTAGTGATTATGTCTATCACGATTGTTATTGCTATAATGACGATTATTAAGGTTATTTCCATGGTAATTCTGTTTATTATGACGTTGTTATGATTCTTAGACTTAGTCTAACTATTACTATGATTATAACGGCTATTATGATTGTTGCTACGATTATCATAGTTATTACTATGATTGTTATGATTTTTGTGGTTATTATGACGGTTACTATGATTATTATGTTTGATAGTATGGTTACTATGATTATCATTCAGATTATTATGGCTGTTACGATTATTATGTTTTTTGTGGCCATTATAATGGTTATTATGATTGTTTCCAAGTTTATAATGGATCTTATTATGATTATTATGATTATTATGTTTCATAGTACGATTATGACGTATATTATGATCATCACTCAGATTATTCTGGTGATTATGACTATTACGATTATTATAGGTATAATAACGATTATTAAGGTTATTTCCATGATAATTCTGTTTATTGTTACGATGTTATGATTATTACAGTTAGTCTAACTATTACTATGACTATTACGGCTATTATGATTGTTGCTACGATAATCATAATTATTATTATGATTGCTATGATTTTAGTGGTTATTATGACGGTTACTATGATTATTATGGTTGATAGTTTGGTTATTATAATTATCATTCAGATTATTACGGCTATTATGATTATTATGGTTTTTATGGCTGTTACAATGGTAATTATGATTGTTTCCACGTTTATTATTGTTATTATTATGATTATTACTATTATTGTGTTTCTTAGTATGATTATGATGATTATAATGGTCATCACTGAGATTATTATGGTGATTATGATTATTACGACTTTTATGGCTATAATAACGATTATTAAGGTTATTTCCGTGATAATTCTGTTTATTATTACGTTGTTAATGATTATTGCAGTTAGTCTGACTATTGCTATGCTCATTACGGCTATTATGATTCTTGCTATGATTATTAGGATTATTAATACGATTGTTACGAATGTTTTGGTTATTATGGCGGTTACTATAATTAATATGGTTGATAGTTTGGTTATTTATTTATCATACAGATTATTACGGCTATTATGATTATTATGGTTTTTATGGCTATTATAATGGTAATTATGATTGTTTCCGCGTTTATTATTGTTATTATTATGTTTAGTATTGTTGTTGAGTTTCTTGGTATGATTATGATGATTGTTATAGTCATCACTGAGATTATTATGGTGATTATGATTATTACGATTATTATGGATATAATAATGAGTATTAAGGTTATTTCCGTGATAATTCTGTTTATTATTACGTTGTTATGATTATTACAGTCAGTACAACTATTACTATGATTTTTACGGCTATTATGATTGTTGCTACGATTATCATAATTATTATTATGATTGTTATGATTGTTGTGGTTATTATGACGATTACTATGATTATTATGGTTGAAAGTGTGGTTATTATGATTATTATTTAGATTATTATGGCTGTTACGTTTATTATGGTTTTTATGGCCATCATAATGGTTATTATGGTTTTTCCAGGTTTATTATGGTTATTATTATGTTTGTTATGATTATTATGTTTCTTAGTATGATTATGACGAATATTATCCTAATCACTAAGATTATTCTGGTGATTATGATTATGACGATTATTATGGATATAATAACGATTATCAATGTTATTTCCATGATAATTCTGATTATTATTACGTTGTTATAATTATTACAGTTAGTCTAACTATTACTATGATTATTACGGCTATTATGATTGATGCTACGATTATCGTAACTATTATTATGATTGCTATGGTTTTTGTGGTTATTATGACGGTTACTATGATTATCATTCAGTACGGTTATTATGATTATTATTCAGATTATTATGGCTATTATGATTATTATGGTTTTTATGGCCATTATAATGGTTATTATGATTCTTTCTAAGTTTATTATGGTTCTTATTATGATTATTATGGTTAATATGTTTCATAGTATGATTATGACGTATATTATCATAGTCTCTAAGATTATTCTTGTGATTATGACTATTACGATTATTACGGCTACAATAACGATTATTAAGGTTATTTCCATGTTAATTCTGTTTATTAGTACGTTGTTATAATTATTAGAGTTAGTCTAACTATTACTATAATGATTGCGGCTATTATGACTGTTGCTATGATTCTTATGGTTATTATTTCGATTGTTATGATTTTTGTGGATATTATGACGGTTACTATGATTATTATGGTTGATAGTACGGTTATTACGATTATCATTCAGATTATTATGGCTATTATGATTATTATGGTTTTTATGGCCATTATTATGGTTATTATGATTCTTTCCAAGTTTATTATGGTTCTTATTATGACTATTATGATTATTATGTTTCATAGTATGATTATGACGTATATTATCATCATCACTCAGATTATTCTTGTGATTATGACTATTACGATTATTACGGGTATAATAACGATTATTAAGGTTATTTCTATGTTAATTCTGTTTATTATTACGTTGTTATAATTATTAGAGTTATTCTAAATATTACTATGATTATTGCGGCTATTATGACTGTTGCTATGATTCTTATTGTTATTATTTCGATTGTTATGATTCTTGTGGTTATTATAACGATTACTATGATTATTATGGTTGACAGTGTGGTTCTTATGATTATCGTTTAGATTATTATGGCTATTACTATTATTATGGTTTTCATGACTGGTATAATGGTTATTATGATTGTTTCCAAGAGTATTATGGTTATCATTATGATTATTCTGATTATTATGTTTCATAGTATGATTATGACGAATATTATGATCATCACTAAGATTATTCTGGTGATTATGACTATTTCGATTATTATGGCTATAATAACGGTTATTAATGTTGTTTCCATGACAATTCTGTTTATTATTACGTTGTTATGATTATTTCAGTTAGTCTAACTATGACTTTGATTATTACGGCTATTATGATTGTTGCTACTATTACCATAATTATTATTATGATTGCTATGATTTTTGTGATTATTATGACGGTTACTATGATTATTATGGTTTATAGTATGGTTATTATGATTATCATGCAGATTATTATGGCTACTACGATTATTATGGTTTTTATGGTCATTATAAGGGTCATTATGATTGTTTTCATGTTTATTATGGATCTTGTTATGATTATTATGATTATTATGTTTCATAGTATGATTATGACGTATATTATGATCATCACTCAGATTAATCTGGTGATTATGATTATTACGATTTTAAAATCTATAATAACGATTATTAAGTTTATTTCCATGATAATTCTGATTATTGTTACGACGTTATGATTATTACAGTTAGTATAACTATTACTATGATCATTACGGCTATTATGATTGTTGCTATGATTATTAGGATTGTTACTACGATTCTTATGATTGTTGTGGTTGTAATGGCGGTTACTATGATTATTATGGTTGATAGTGTGGTTATTATGATTATCATTTAGATTCTTATAGCTATTATGATTATTACGGTTTTTATGGCTATTACAATGGTTATTATGATTTTTCTATGTTTATTATGGTGATTATTATGTTTATTACGATTACTATGTTTCATAGTATGTTTATGACGAATATTATGATCATCACTAAGATTATTCTGGTGATTATGTCTATCACTATTATTATGTCTATAATAATGATTATTAAGGTTATTTCGATGATTATTCTGTTTATTATAACGATGTTATGATTATTACAGTTAGTATAACTATTACTATGATCATTACGGCTATTATGATTGTTGCTATGATTATTAGGATTATTACTACGATTGATATGATTGTTGTGGTTATTATGGCGGTTACTATGATTATTATGGTTGATAGTGTGGTTATTATGATTATCATTTAGATTATTATGCCTATTATGGTTATTATGGCTTTTATGGCTCTTAAAATTGTTATTATGATTGCTTCCATGTTTAATATGGTTATTATTATGATTATTATGATTATTATGTTTCATAGTATGATTATGACGAATATTACGATCATCACTAAGATTATTCTGGTGATTATGACTATTACGATTATTATGGCTATAATAACGGTTATTAAGGTTATTTCCATGATAATTCTGTTTATTATTTCGATGTTATGATTACTACAGTTAGCATAACTATTACTATGATTATTACGACTATTATGACTGTTGCTATGATTATTATGGTTATTATTAAGATTGTCATGATTGTTGTGGTTATTATGACGATTACTATGATTATTATGGTTGACAGTGTGGTTGTCATGATTATCATTTAGATTATTATGGCTATTACTATTATTATGGTTTTCATGGCTATTATAATGGTTATTATGATTGTTTCCAAGTGTATTATGGTTATCATTATGATTATTCTGATTATTATGTTTCATAGTATGATTATGACGTATATTATCATAATCACTAAGATTATTCCGGTGATTATGACTATAACGATTATTATGGCTATAACAACGATTATTAAGGTTATTTCGATGATTATTCTGTTTATTATAACGATGTTATGATTATTACAGTTAGTATAACTATTACTATGATCATTACGGCTATTATGATTGTTGCTATGATTATTAGGATTGTTACTACGATTGTTATGATTGTTGCGGTTATTATGACGATTACTATGATTATTATGGTTGATAGCGTGGTTATTATGATTATCATTTAGATTATTATGCCTGTTATGGTTATTATGGTTTTTATGGCTATTATAATGGTTATTATGTTTGCTTCCAAGTTTATTATGGTTATTATTCTGATTATTATGATTATTATGTTTCATAGTATGATTATGAAGAATATTATGATGATCACTATGATTATTCTGGTGATTATGTCTATCACGATTATTATGGCTACTATAAAGGTTATTAAGGTTATTTCCATAATAATTCTGTTTAGTATTGCGATGTAATGATTATTACAGTTGGTATAAATATTACTATGATTATTACGACTATTATGACTGTTGCTATAATTAGTATGATTATTATTACGGTTGTTATGATTGTTGCGGTTATTATGACGATTACTATGATTATAATGGTTGACAGTGTGGTTGTCATGATTATCATTTAGATTATTATGGCTATTACTACTATTATGGTTTTCATGGCTATTATAATGGTTATTATGATTGTTTCCAAGTGTATTATGGTTATCATTATGATTATTCTGATTAATATGTTTCATGGTATGATTATGACGTATATTATCGTAATCACTAAGATTATTCTGGTGATTATGACTATAACGATTATTATGGCTATAACAACGATTATTAAGGTTATTTCGATGATTATTCTGTTTATTATAACGACGTTATGATTATTACAGTTAGTATAACTATTACTATGATCATTACGGCTATTATGATTGTTGCTATGATTATTAGGATTGTTACTACGATTGTTATGATTGTTGCGGTTATTATGACGATTACTATGATTATTATGGTTGATAGCGTGGTTATTATGATTATCATTTAGATTATTATGCCTGTTATGGTTATTATGGTTTTTATGGCTATTATAATGGTTATTATGTTTGCTTCCAAGTTTATTATGGTTATTATTCTGATTATTATGATTATTATGTTTCATAGTATGATTATGAAGAATATTATGATGATCACTATGATTATTCTGGTGATTATGTCTATCACGATTATTATGGCTACTATAAAGGTTATTAAGGTTATTTCCATAATAATTCTGTTTAGTATTGCGATGTAATGATTATTACAGTTGGTATAAATATTACTATGATTATTACGACTATTATGACTGTTGCTATAATTAGTATGATTATTATTACGGTTGTTATGATTGTTGTGGTTATTATGACGATTACTATGATTATAATGGTTGACAGTGTGGTTGTCATGATTATCATTTAGATTATTATGGCTATTACTACTATTATGGTTTTCATGGCTATTATAATGGTTATTATGATTGTTTCCAAGTGTATTATGGTTATCATTATGATTATTCTGATTAATATGTTTCATGGTATGATTATGACGTATATTATCGTAATCACTAAGATTATTCTGGTGATTATGACTATAACGATTATTATGGCTATAACAACGATTATTAAGGTTATTTCGATGATTATTCTGTTTATTATAACGACGTTATGATTATTACAGTTAGTATAACTATTACTATGATCATTACGGCTATTATGATTGTTGCTATGATTATTAGGATTATTACTACGATTGTTATGATTGTTGTGGTTATTATGACGATTACTATGATTATTATCGTTGATAGTGTGGTTATTATGATTATCATTTAGATTATTATGCCTATTATGGTTATTATGGTTTTCATGGCTATTATAATGGTTATTATGATTGCTTCCAAGTTTATTATGGTTATTATTATGATTATTACGATTATTATGTTTCATAGTATGATTATGACGAATATTATGATCATCACTAAGATTATTCTGGTGGTTATGACTATTTCGATTATTATGGCTATAATAACGATTATTAAGGTTATTTCCATGATAATTCTGTTTATTATTACGATGTTATGATTATTTGAGTTAGTCTAACTATTACTATGATTATTGCGGCTGTTATGTTTGTTGCTATGATTATTATGATTATTATTAAGATTGTCATGATTGTTGTGGTTATTATGCCGATTACTATGATTATTATCGTTGATAGTGTGGTTATTATGATTATCATTTAGATTATTATGCCTATTATGGTTATTATGGTTTTCATGGCTATTATAATGGTTATTATGATTGCTTCCAAGTTTATTATGGTTATTATTATGATTATTACGATTATTATGTTTCATAGTGTGATTATGACGAATATTATGACCATCACTAAGATTATTCTGGTGATTATGACTATTACGATTATTATGGTTATAGTAACGATTATAAAGTTTATTTCCATGACAATTCTGTTTATTACTACGATGTTATGAATATTACAGATAGTATAACTATTACTTTGATTATTACGGCTATTATGATTGTTGCTACTATTACCATAATTATTATTACGACTGTTATGATTCTTGTGGTTATTATGACGATTACTTTGATTATTATGGTTGATAGTGTGGTTATTATGATTATTATTTAGATTATTATGGCTGTTAAGTTTATTATGGTTTTTATGGCCATCATAATGGTTTTTATGGTTTTTCCAGGTTTATTATGGTTATTATTATGTTTGTTATGATTATTATGTTTCTTAGTATGATTATAACGAATATTATCCTAATCACTAAGATTATTCTGGTGATTATGATTATGACGATTATTATGGATATAATAACGATTATCAATGTTATTTCCATGATAATTCTGATTATTATTACGTTGTTATAATTATTACAGTTAGTCTAACTATTACTATGATTATTACGGCTATTATGATTGATGCTACGATTATCGTAACTATTATTATGATTGCTATGATTTTTGTGGTTCTTATGACGGTTACTATGATTATTTTGGTTGATAGTACGGTTATTATGATTATCATTCAGATTATTATGGCTATTATGATTATTATGGTTTTTATGGCCATTATAATGGTTATTATGATTCTTTCTAAGTTTATTATGGTTCTTATTATGATTATTATGGTTAATATGTTTCATAGTATGATTATGACGTATATTATCATAGTCTCTAAGATTATTCTTGTGATTATGACTATTACGATTATTACGGCTACAATAACGATTATTAAGGTTATTTCCATGTTAATTCTGTTTATTAGTACGTTGTTATAATTATTAGAGTTAGTCTAACTATTACTATGATGATTGCGGCTATTATGACTGTTGCTATGATTCTTATGGTTATTATTTCGATTGTTATGATTTTTGTGGATATTATGACGGTTACTATGATTATTATGGTTGATAGTACGGTTATTATGATTATCATTCAGATTATTATGGCTATTATGAAAATTATGGTTTTTATGGCCATTATTATGGTTATTATGATTCTTTCCAAGTTTATTATGGTTCTTATTATGACTATTATGATTATTATGTTTCATAGTATGATTATGACGTATATTATCATCATCACTCAGATTATTCTTGTGATTATGACTATTACGATTATTATGACTATAATAACGATTATTAAGGTTATTTCCATGTTAATTCTGTTTATTATTACGGTGTTATGATTACTACAGTTAGCATAACTATTACTATGATTATTACGACTATTATGACTGTTGCTATGATTATTATGATTATTATTAAGATTGTCATGATTGTTGTGGTTATTATGACGATTACTATGATTATTATGGGTGATAATATGGTTGTTATGATTATTATTCAGATTATTATGTCTATTATTATTATTATGGTTTTTATGGCTGTTATAATGGTTATTATAATTGTTTCCAAGTTTATTATGGTTATCATTATGATTATTATGATTAGTATGTTTCATAGTATGATTATGACGTATATTATAATAATCACTAAGATTATTCTGGTGATTATGACTATTACGATTATTAAGGCTATAATAACGATTATTAAGGTTATTTCCATGAGAATTCTATTTATTATTTCGATGTTATGATTACTACAGTTAGCATAACTATTACTATGATTATTACGACTATTATGACTGTTGCTATAATTACTACGATTATTATTACGATTGTTATGATTGTTGTGGCTATTATGACGATTACTATGATTATTATGGTTGATAGTGTGGTTATTATGATTATCATTTAGATTATTATGCCTATTATGGTTATTATGGTTTTTATGGCTATTATAATGGTTATAATGATTGCTTCCAAGTTTATTATGGCTATTATTATGATTATTATGATTATTATGTTTCATAGTATGATTATGACGTATATTGTGATCATCACACAGATTATTCTGCTGATTATGATTATTACGACTATTATGGCTATGATAATGATTATTAAGGTTATTTCCATGATAATTCTGTTTATTATTTGGATGTTATGATTACTACAGTTAGCATAACTATTACTATGATTATTACTGCTATTATGATTGTTGCTATGACAATTATAATTATTATTCCAATTGTTATGATTGTTGTCCTTATTATGACGATTACTATAATTATTATGGTTGACAGTGTGGTTGTTATGATTATCATTTAGATTATTATGGCTATTATGATTGTTATGGTTTTTATGGCCATTATAATGGTTATTATAACACTTTCCAAGTTTATTATCGTTCTTATTGTGATTATTATGATTATTATGTTTCATAGTATGATTATGACGCATATTATGATAATCGCTCAGATTATTCGGGTGATTATGACTATTACGATTATTATAACTATAATAACGATTATTAAGCTTATTTCCATGATAATTCTGTTTATTCTTACGATGTTATGATTATTACAGTTAGTATAACTATTACTATGATTATTACGGCTATTATGACTGTTGCTATGATTATCATGGTTGTTATTACGAGTGACATCATTGTTGTGGTTATTATGACGATTACTATGATTATTATGGGTGATAGTATGGTTGTTATGATTATTATTCAGATTATTATGTCTATTATTATTATTATGGTTTTTATGTCTGTTACAATGGTAATTATGATTGTTTCCACGTTTATTATTGTTATTATTATGATTATTATTATTATTATGTTTCTTAGTATGATTATGATGATTATTATGGTCATCACTGAGATTATTATGGTGATTATGATTATTACGACTATTATGGCTATAATAACGATTATTAAGGTTATTTCAATGATAATTCTGTTTATTATTTCGATGTTATGATTACTACAGTTAGGATAACTATTACTATGATTATTACGACTATTATGACTGTTGCTATGATTATTATGGTTATTATTTCGATTGTTATGATTTTTGTGGATATTATGACGGTTACTATGATTATTATGGTTGATAGTACGGTTATTATGATTATCATTCAGATTATTATGGCTATTATGATTATTATGGTTTTTATGGCCATTATTATGGTTATTATTATTCTTTCCAAGTTTATTATGGTTCTTATTATGACTATTATGATTATTATGTTTCATAGTATGATTATGACGTATATTATCATCATCACTCAGATTATTCTTGTGATTATGACTATTACGATTATTACGGGTATAATAACGATTATTAAGGTTATTTCCATGTTAATTCTGTTTATTATTACGTTGTTATAATTATTAGAGTTATTCTAAATATTACTATGATTATTGCGGCTATTATGACTGTTGCTATGATTCTTATGGTTATTATTTCGATTGTTATGATTTTTGTGGATATTATGACGGTTACTATGATTATTATGGTTGATAGTACGGTTATTATGATTATCATTCAGATTATTATGGCTATTATGAAAATTATGGTTTTTATGGCCATTATTATGGTTATTATGATTCTTTCCCAGTTTATTATGGTTCTTATTATGACTATTATGATTATTATGTTTCATAGTATGATTATGACGTATATTATCATCATCACTCAGATTATTCTTGTGATTATGACTATTACGATTATTATGACTATAATAACGATTATTAAGGTTATTTCCATGTTAATTCTGTTTATTATTACGGTGTTATGATTACTACAGTTAGCATAACTATTACTATGATTATTACGACTATTATGACTGTTGCTATGATTATTATGATTATTATTAAGATTGTCATGATTGTTGTGGTTATTATGACGATTACTATGATTATTATGGGTGATAATATGGTTGTTATGATTATTATTCAGATTATTATGTCTATTATTATTATTATGGTTTTTATGGCTGTTATAATGGTTATTATAATTGTTTCCAAGTTTATTATGGTTATCATTATGATTATTATGATTAGTATGTTTCATAGTATGATTATGACGTATATTATAATAATCACTAAGATTATTCTGGTGATTATGACTATTACGATTATTAAGGCTATAATAACGATTATTAAGGTTATTTCCATGAGAATTCTATTTATTATTTCGATGTTATGATTACTACAGTTAGCATAACTATTACTATGATTATTACGACTATTATGACTGTTGCTATAATTACTACGATTATTATTACGATTGTTATGATTGTTGTGGCTATTATGACGATTACTATGATTATTATGGTTGATAGTGTGGTTATTATGATTATCATTTAGATTATTATGCCTATTATGGTTATTATGGTTTTTATGGCTATTATAATGGTTATAATGATTGCTTCCAAGTTTATTATGGCTATTATTATGATTATTATGCTTATTATGTTTCATAGTATGATTATTACGTATATTGTGATCATCACACAGATTATTCTGCTGATTATGATTATTACGACTATTATGGCTATGATAATGATTATTAAGGTTATTTCCATGATAATTCTGTTTATTATTTGGATGTTATGATTACTACAGTTAGCATAACTATTACTATGATTATTACTGCTATTATGATTGTTGCTATGACAATTATAATTATTATTCCAATTGTTATGATTGTTGTCCTTATTATGACGATTACTATAATTATTATGGTTGACAGTGTGGTTGTTATGATTATCATTTAGATTATTATGGCTATTATGATTGTTATGGTTTTTATGGCCATTATAATGGTTATTATAACACTTTCCAAGTTTATTATCGTTCTTATTGTGATTATTATGATTATTATGTTTCATAGTATGATTATGACGCATATTATGATAATCGCTCAGATTATTCGGGTGATTATGACTATTACGATTATTATAACTATAATAACGATTATTAAGCTTATTTCCATGATAATTCTGTTTATTCTTACGATGTTATGATTATTACAGTTAGTATAACTATTACTATGATTATTACGGCTATTATGACTGTTGCTATGATTATCATGGTTGTTATTACGAGTGACATCATTGTTGTGGTTATTATGACGATTACTATGATTATTATGGGTGATAGTATGGTTGTTATGATTATTATTCAGATTATTATGTCTATTATTATTATTATGGTTTTTATGTCTGTTACAATGGTAATTATGATTGTTTCCACGTTTATTATTGTTATTATTATGATTATTATTATTATTATGTTTCTTAGTATGATTATGATGATTATTATGGTCATCACTGAGATTATTATGGTGATTATGATTATTACGACTATTATGGCTATAATAACGATTATTAAGGTTATTTCAATGATAATTCTGTTTATTATTTCGATGTTATGATTACTACAGTTAGGATAACTATTACTATGATTATTACGACTATTATGACTGTTGCTATGATTATTATGGTTATTATTTCGATTGTTATGATTTTTGTGGATATTATGACGGTTACTATGATTATTATGGTTGATAGTACGGTTATTATGATTATCATTCAGATTATTATGGCTATTATGATTATTATGGTTTTTATGGCCATTATTATGGTTATTATTATTCTTTCCAAGTTTATTATGGTTCTTATTATGACTATTATGATTATTATGTTTCATAGTATGATTATGACGTATATTATCATCATCACTCAGATTATTCTTGTGATTATGACTATTACGATTATTACGGGTATAATAACGATTATTAAGGTTATTTCTATGTTAATTCTGTTTATTATTACGTTGTTATAATTATTAGAGTTATTCTAAATATTACTATGATTATTGCGGCTATTATGACTGTTGCTATGATTCTTATTGTTATTATTTCGATTGTTATGATTCTTGTGGTTATTATAACGATTACTATGATTATTATGGTTGACAGTGTGGTTCTTATGATTATCATTTAGATTATTATGGCTATTACTATTATTATGGTTTTCATGACCGTCATAATGGTTATTATGATTGTTTCCATGAGTATTATGGTTATCATTATGATTATTCTGATTATTATGTTTCATAGTATGATTATGACGAATATTATGATCATCACTAAGATTATTCTGGTGATTATGACTATTTCGATTATTATGGCTATAATAACGGTTATTAATGTTGTTTCCATGACAATTCTGTTTATTATTACGTTGTTATGATTATTCCAGTTAGTCTAACTATTACTTTGATTATTACGGCTATTATGATTGTTTCCAAGTTTATTATGGATCTTGTTATGATTATTATGATTATTATGTTTCATAGTATGATTATGACGTATATTATGATCATCACTCAGATTATTCTGGTGATTATGACTATTACGATTTTTAAAGCTATAATAACAATTATTAAGTTTATTTCCATGATAATTCTGATTATTGTTACGACGTTATGATTATTACAGTTAGTATAACTATTACTATGATCATTACGGCTATTATGATTGTTGCTATGATTATTAGGATTATTACTACGATTGTTATGATTGTTGTGGTTATTATGACGATTACTATGATTATTATCGTTGATAGTGTGGTTATTATGATTATCATTTAGATTATTATGCCTATTATGGTTATTATGGTTTTCATGGCTATTATAATGGTTATTATGATTGCTTCCAAGTTTATTATGGTTATTATTATGATTATTACGATTATTATGTTTCATAGTATGATTATGACGAATATTATGATCATCACTAAGATTATTCTGGTGGTTATGACTATTTCGATTATTATGGCTATAATAACGATTATTAAGGTTATTTCCATGATAATTCTGTTTATTATTACGATGTTATGATTATTAGAGTTAGTCTAACTATTACTATGATTATTGCGGCTGTTATGTTTGTTGCTATGATTATTATGATTATTATTAAGATTGTCATGATTGTTGTGGTTATTATGCCGATTACTATGATTATTATCGTTGATAGTGTGGTTATTATGATTATCATTTAGATTATTATGCCTATTATGGTTATTATGGTTTTCATGGCTATTATAATGGTTATTATGATTGCTTCCAAGTTTATTATGGTTATTATTATGATTATTACGATTATTATGTTTCATAGTGTGATTATGACGAATATTATGACCATCACTAAGATTATTCTGGTGATTATGACTATTACGATTATTATGGTTATAGTAACGATTATAAAGTTTATTTCCATGACAATTCTGTTTATTACTACGATGTTATGAATATTACAGATAGTATAACTATTACTATGATTATTGCGGCTATTATGATTGTTGCTATGATTATTATGATTATTATTACGACTGTTATGATTCTTGTGGTTATTATGACGATTACTTTGATTATTATGGTTGATAGTGTGGTTATTATGATTATTATTTAGATTATTATGGCTGTTAAGTTTATTATGGTTTTTATGGCCATCATAATGGTTTTTATGGTTTTTCCAGGTTTATTATGGTTATTATTATGTTTGTTATGATTATTATGTTTCTTAGTATGATTATAACGAATATTATCCTAATCACTAAGATTATTCTGGTGATTATGATTATGACGATTATTATGGATATAATAACGATTATCAATGTTATTTCCATGATAATTCTGATTATTATTACGTTGTTATAATTATTACAGTTAGTCTAACTATTACTATGATTATTACGGCTATTATGATTGATGCTACGATTATCGTAACTATTATTATGATTGCTATGATTTTTGTGGTTCTTATGACGGTTACTATGATTATTTTGGTTGATAGTACGGTTATTATGATTATCATTCAGATTATTATGGCTATTATGATTATTATGGTTTTTATGGCCATTATAATGGTTATTATGATTCTTTCTAAGTTTATTATGGTTCTTATTATGATTATTATGGTTAATATGTTTCATAGTATGATTATGACGTATATTATCATAGTCTCTAAGATTATTCTTGTGATTATGACTATTACGATTATTACGGCTACAATAACGATTATTAAGGTTATTTCCATGTTAATTCTGTTTATTAGTACGTTGTTATAATTATTAGAGTTAGTCTAACTATTACTATGATGATTGCGGCTATTATGACTGTTGCTATGATTCTTATGGTTATTATTTCGATTGTTATGATTTTTGTGGATATTATGACGGTTACTATGATTATTATGGTTGATAGTACGGTTATTATGATTATCATTCAGATTATTATGGCTATTATGAAAATTATGGTTTTTATGGCCATTATTATGGTTATTATGATTCTTTCCAAGTTTATTATGGTTCTTATTATGACTATTATGATTATTATGTTTCATAGTATGATTATGACGTATATTATCATCATCACTCAGATTATTCTTGTGATTATGACTATTACGATTATTACGGGTATAATAACGATTATTAAGGTTATTTCTATGTTAATTCTGTTTATTATTACGTTGTTATAATTATTAGAGTTATTCTAAATATTACTATGATTATTGCGGCTATTATGACTGTTGCTATGATTCTTATTGTTATTATTTCGATTGTTATGATTCTTGTGGTTATTATAACGATTACTATGATTATTATGGTTGACAGTGTGGTTCTTATGATTATCATTTAGATTATTATGGCTATTACTATTATTATGGTTTTCATGACTGGTATAATGGTTATTATGATTGTTTCCAAGAGTATTATGGTTATCATTATGATTATTCTGATTATTATGTTTCATAGTATGATTATGACGTATATTATCATAATCACTAAGATTATTCTGGTGATTATGACTATAACGATTATTATGGCTATAACAACGATTATTAAGGTTATTTCGATGATTATTCTGTTTATTATAACGATGGTATGATTATTACAGTTAGTATAACTATTACTATGATCATTACGGCTATTATGAGGGTTGCTATGATTATTAGGATTGTTACTACGATTGTTATGATTGTTGTGGTTATTATGACGGTTACTATGATTATTATGTTTGATAGTGTGGTTATTATAACTATTATTTATATTATTATGGCTATTATGATTATTATGGTTTTCATGACTATTATAATGGTTATTATGATTGTTTCCAAGTGTATTGTGGTTATCATTATGATTATTATGGTTATTATGTTTCATAGTATGATTATGACGAATATTATGATCATCACTAAGATTATTCTGGTGATTATGACTATTTCGATTATTATGCCTATAATAACGGTTATTAATGTTGTTTCCATGACAATTCTGTTTATTATTACGTTGTTATGATTATTCCAGTTAGTCTAACTATTACTTTGACTATTACGGCTATTATCATTGTTGCTACTATTACCATAATTATTATTATGATTGCTATGATTTTTGTGGTTATTATGACGGTTACTATGATTATTATGGTTTATAGTATGGTTATTATGATTATCATGCAGATTATTATGGCTATTACGATTATTATGGTTTTTATGGTCATTATAAGGGTTATTATGATTGTTTCCAAGTTTATTATGGATCTTGTTATGATTATTATGATTATTATGTTTCATAGTATGATTATGACGTATATTATGATCATCACTCAGATTATTCTGGTGATTATGACTATTACGATTTTTAAAGCTATAATAACGATTATTAAGTTTATTTCCATGATAATTCTGATTATTGTTACGACGTTATGATTATTACAGTTAGTATAACTATTACTATGATCATTACGGCTATTATGATTGTTGCTATGATTATTAGGATTGTTACTACGATTGTTATGATTGTTGTGGTTGTAATGGCGGTTACTATGATTATTATGGTTGATAGTGTGGTTATTATGATTATCATTTAGATTCTTATAGCTATTATGATTATTACGGTTTTTATGGCTATTACAATGGTTATTATGATTTTTCAATGTTTATTATGGCTATTATTATGTTTATTATGATTATTATGTTTCATAGTATGATTATGACGAATATTACGATCATCACTAAGATTATTCTGGTGATTATGACTATTACGATTATTATGGCTATAATAACGGTTATTAAGGTTATTTCCATGATAATTCTGTTTATTATTTCGATGTTATGATTACTACAGTTAGCATAACTATTACTATGATTATTACGACTATTATGACTGTTGCTATGATTATTATGGTTATTATTAAGATTGTCATGATTGTTGTGGTTATTATGACGATTACTATGATTATTATGGTTGACAGTGTGGTTGTCATGATTATCATTTAGATTATTATGGCTATTACTATTATTATGGTTTTCATGGCTATTATAATGGTCATTATGATTGTTTCCAAGTGTATTATGGTTATCATTATGATTATTCTGATTAATATGTTTCATAGTATGATTATGACGTATATTATCATAATCACTAAGATTATTCTGGTGATTATGACTATAACGATTATTATGGCTATAACAACGATTATTAAGGTTATTTCGATGATTACTCTGTTTATTATAACGATGTTATGATTATTACAGTTAGTATAACTATTACTATGATCATTACGGCTATTATGAGTGTTGCTATGATTATTAGGATTGTTACTACGATTGTTATGATTGTTGTGGTTATTATGACGGTTACTATGATTATTATGTTTGATCGTGTGGTTATTATAACTATTATTTATATTATTATGGCTATTATGATTATTATGGTTTTTATGGCTATTATAATGGATATTATGGTTGTTTCCAAGATTATTATTTTTATCATTATGATTATTATGATTATTACGTTTCATAGTATGATTATGACGAATATTATGATCATCACTAAGATTATTCTGGTGATTATATCTATTACGATAATTAGGGCTATAACAACGATTATTAAGGTTATTTCCATGATAATTATGTTTATTATTAAGTTGTTATGATTATTAGAGTTAGTCCAACTATTACTATGATTATTGCGGCAATTATGATTGTTGCTATGATTATTATGATTATTATTACGATTGTTATGATTGTTGTGGTTATTATGACGATTACTATGATTATTATGGTTGATAGTGTGGTTATTATGATTATCATTTAGATTACTATGCCTATTATGGTCATTATGGCTTTTATGGCTCTTATAATTGTTATTATGATTGCTTCCATGTCTAACATGGTTATTATTATGATTATTATGATTATTATGTTTCATAGTATGATTATGACGAATATTACGATCATCACTAAGATTATTCTGGTGATAATGACTATTACGATTATTATGGCTATAATAACGGTTATTAAGGTTATTTCCATGATAATTCTGTTTATTATTTCGATGTTATGATTACTACAGTTAGCATAACTATTACTATGATTATTACGACTATTATGACTGTTGCTATGATTATTATGATTATTATTAAGATTGTCATGATTGTTGTGGTTATTATGACGATTACTATGATTATTATGTTTGATAGTGTGGTTATTATAATTATCATACATATTATTATGGCTATTATGATTATTATGGTTTTTATGGCCA
This sequence comes from Calliopsis andreniformis, assembly GCF_051401765.1. Classification (NCBI taxonomy): domain Eukaryota; kingdom Metazoa; phylum Arthropoda; class Insecta; order Hymenoptera; family Andrenidae; genus Calliopsis; species Calliopsis andreniformis. Next base: position 1,457,533 of record NW_027480523.1, read on the forward strand.
TTATAATGGTTATTATAACTCTTTCCAAGTTTATTATCGTTCTTATTATGATTATTATGATTATTATGTTTCATAGTATGATTATGACGTATATTATCATCATCACTCAGATTATTCTGGTGATTATGACTATAACGATTATTATGACTATAATCACGATTATTAAGGTTATTTCCATGTTAATTCTGTTTATTATTACGGTGTTATGATTACTACAGTTAGCATAACTATTACTATGATTATTACGACTATTATGACTGTTGCTATGATTATTATGATTATTATTAAGATTGTCATGATTGTTGTGGTTATTATGACGATTACTATGATTATTATGGGTGATAATATGGTTGTTATGATTATTATTCAGATTATTATGTCTATTATTATTATTATGGTTTTTATGGCTGTTATAATGGTTATTATAATTGTTTCCAAGTTTATTATGGTTATCATTATGATTATTATGATTAGTATGTTTCATAGTATGATTATGACGTATATTATAATAATCACTAAGATTATTCTGGTGATTATGACAATTACGATTATTAAGGCTATAATAACGATTATTAAGGTTATTTCCATGAGAATTCTATTTATTACTTCGATGTTATGATTACTACAGTTAGCATAACTATTACTATGATTATTACGACTATTATGACTGTTGCTATAATTACTACGATTATTATTACGATTGTTATGATTGTTGTGGCTATTATGACGATTACTATGATTATTATGGTTGTTAGTGTGGTTATTATGATTATCATTTAGATTATTATGCCTATTATGGTTATTATGGTTTTTATGGCTATTATAATGGTTATAATGATTGCTTCCAAGTTTATTATGGCTATTATTATGATTATTATGATTATTATGTTTCATAGTATGATTTTACGTATATTGTGATCATCACTCAGATTATTCTGCTGATTATGATTATTACGACTATTATGGCTATGATAATGATTATTAAGGTTATTTCCATGATAATTCTGTTTATTATTTGGATGTTATGATTACTACAGTTAGCATAACTATTACTATGGTTATTACTGCTATTATGATTGTTGCTATGACAATTACAATTATTATTCCAATTGTTATGATTGTTGTCCTTATTTTGACGATTACTATAATTATTATGGTTGACAGTGTGGTTGTTATGATTATCATTTAGATTATTATGGCTATTATGATTGTTATGGTTTTTATGGCCATTATAATGGTTATTATAACACTTTCCAAGTTTATTATCGTTCTTATTATGATTATTATGATTATTATGTTTCATAGTATGATTATGACGCATATTATGATAATCGCTCAGATTATTCGGGTGATTATGACTATTACGATTATTATAACTATAATAACGATTATTAAGCTTATTTCCATGATAATTCTGTTTATTCTTACGATGTTATGATTATTACAGTTAGTATAACTATTACTATGATTATTACGGCTATTATGACTGTTGCTATGATTATCATGGTTGTTATTACGAGTGACATCATTGTTGTGGTTATTATGACGATTACAATGATTATTACGGGTGATAGTATGTTTGTTATGATTATTATACAGATTATTATGTCTATTATTATTATTATGGTTTTTATGGCTATTATAATGGTTATTATGATTGTTTCCAAGTTTATTATGGCTATTATTATGATTATTATGATTATTATGTTTCATAGTATGATTATGACGTATATTGTGGTCATCACTCAGATTATTCTGCTGATTATGATTATTACGATTATTATGGTTATGATAATGATTATTAAGGTTATTTCCATGATAATTCTGTTTATTATTTGGATGTTATGATTACTACAGTTAGCATAACTATTACTATGATTATTACTGCTATTATGATTGTTGCTATGACAATTATAACTATTATTCCAATTGTTATGATTGTTGTCCTTATTATGACGATTACTATAATTATTATGGTTGACAGTGTGGTTGTTATCATTATCATTTAGATTATTATGGCTATTATGATTGTTATGGTTTTTATGGCCATTATAATGGTTATTATAACACTTTCCAAGTTTATTATCGTTCTTATTATGATTATTATGATTATTATGTTTCATAGTATGATTATGACGCATATTATGATAATCGCTCAGATTATTCGGGTGATTATGACTATTACGATTATTATAACTATAATAACGATTATTAAGCTTATTTCCATGATAATTCTGTTTATTCTTACGATGTTATGATTATTACAGTTAGTATAACTATTACTATGATTATTACGGCTATTATGACTGTTGCTATGATTATCATGGTTGTTATTACGAGTGACATCATTGTTGTGGTTATTATGACGATTACTATGATTATTACGGGTGATAGTATGTTTGTTATGATTATTATACAGATTATTATGTCTATTATTATTATTATGGCTTTTATGGTTATTATAATGGCTATTATGATTGTTTCCAAGTTTATTATGGTTATCATTATGATTATTATGATTATTATGTTTCATAGTACGATTATGACGTATATTATCATAATCACTAAGATTATTCTGGTGATTAGGACTATTACGATTATTATGGCTATAATAACGATTATTAAGGTTATTTCCATGTTAATTCTGTTTATTATTACGATGTTATGATTACTACAGTTAGCATCACATATTATGATTATTACGACTATTATGACTGTTGCTATGATTAGTACGATTATTATTACGATTGTTATGATTGTTGGGGCTATTATGACGATTACTATGATTATTATGGTTGATAGTGTGGTTATTATGATTACCATTTATATTATTATGCCTATTATGGTTATTATGGCTTTTATGGCTCTTATAATTGTTGTTATGATTGCTTCCATGTTTAATATGGTTATTATTATGATTATTATGATTATTATGTTTCATAGTATGATTGTGACGAATATTACGACCATCACTAAGATTCTTCTGGTGATTATGACTATTACGATTATTATGGCTATAATAACGGTTATTAAGGTTATTTCCATGATAATTCTGTTTATTATTTCGATCTTATGATTACTACAGTTAGCATAACTATTACTATGATTATTACGACTATTATGACTGTTGCTATGATTGTTATCATTATTATTAAGATTGTCATGATTGTTGTGGTTATTATGACGATTACTATGATTATTATGGTTGACAGTGTGGTTGTTATGATTATTATTCAGATTATTATGTCTATTATTATTATTATGGTTTTTCTGGCTATTATAATAGTTATTATGATTGTTTCCAAGTTTATCATGGTTATTATTATGTTTATTACGATTATTATGTTTCATAGTACGATTATGACGAATATTATGATCATCACTAAGATTATTCTGGTGTTTATGTCTATCACGATTTTTATGTCTATAATAATAATTATTAAGGTTATTTCAATGATTATTCTGTTTATTATAACGATGTTATGATTATTACAGTTAGTATAACTATTACTATGATCATTACGGCTATTATGATTGTTGCTATGATTATTATGATTATTACTACGATTGTTATGATTGCTGTGGTTATTATGGCGGTTACTATGATTATTATGGTTGATAGTTTGGTTATTATAATTATCATTCAGATTATTACGGGTATTATGATTATTATGGTTTTTATGGCTGTTACAATTGTAATTATTGCTGTTTCCACGTTTATTATTGTTATTATTATGATTATTATTATTATTGTGTTTCTTAGTATGATTATGATGATTATTATGGTCATCACTGAGATTATTATGGTGACTATGATTATTACGGCTATTATGGCTATAATAACGATTATTAAGGTTATTTCCATGATAATTCTGTTTATTATTTCGATGTTATGATTACTACAGTTAGTATAACTATTACTATGATCATTACGGCTATTATGAGTGTTGCTATGATTATTAGGATTATTACTACGATTGTTATGATTGTTGTGGTTATTATGACGATTACTATGATTGTTATGGTTGATAGTGTGGTTGTTATGATTATCATTTAGATTATTATGCCTCTTATGGTTATTATGATTTTATGGCTATTATAATGGTTATTATTGTTGCTTCCAAGTTTGTTATGGTTTTTATTATGATTATTACGATTATTATGTTTCATAGAGTGATTATGACGCATATTATGATCATCACTAAGATTATTCTGGTGATTGTGACTATTACGATTATTATCGTTATAATAACGATTATAAAGGTTATTTCCATGACAATTCCGTTTATTACTACGATGTTATGATTATTACAGTTGGTATAACTATTACTATGATTATTACTGCTATTATGATTGTTGCTATGATAATTATAATTATTATTCCGATTGTTATGATTGTTGTCCTTATTATGACGATTACTATAATTATTATGTTTGATAGTGTGGTTATTATAATTATCATACAGATTATTATGGCTATTATGATTATTATGGTTTTTATGGTCATTATAATGGTTATTATAACTCTTTCCAAGTTTATTATCGTTCTTATTGTGATTATTATGATTATTATGTTTCATAGTATGATTATGACGTATATTATGATCATCGCTCAGATTATTCGGGTGATTATGACTATTACGATTATTATAGCTATAATAACGATTATTAAGCTTATTTCCATGATAATTCTGTTTATTGTTACGATGTTATGATTATTACAGTTAGTATAACTACTACTACGATTATTACGGCTATTATGACTGTGCTATGATTATTATGGTTGCTATTGCGATTGATATCATTGTTGTGGTTATTATGACGATTACTATGATTATTATGGGTGATAGTATGGTTGTTATGATTATTATTCAGATTATTATGGCTATTACTATTATTATGGTTTTCATGGCTATTATAATGGTTATTATGATTGTTTCCTAGTGTATTATGGTTATCATCATGATTATTCTGATTATTATGTTTCATAGTATGATTATGACGTATATTATCATGATCACTAAGATTAATCTGGTGATTATGACTATAACGATTATTATGGCTATAACAACGATTATTAAGGTTATTTCGATGATTATTCTGTTTATTATAACGATGTTATGATTATTACAGTTAGTATAACTATTACTATGATCATTACGGCTATTATGATTGTTGCTATGATTATTAGGATTGTTACTACGATTGTTATGATTGTTGTGGTTATTATGACGGTTACTATGATTATTATGGTTGATAGTGTGGTTATTATAACTATTATTTAGATTACTGTGGCTATTATGATTATTATGGTTTTTATGGCTATTATAATGGATATTATGATTGTTTCCAAGATTATTATTTTTATCATTATGATTATAATGATTATTACGTTTCATAGTATGATTATGACGAATATTATGATCATCACTAAGATTATTCTGGTGATTATGCCTATCACTATTGTTATTGCTATAATAATGAGTATTAAGTTTATTTCGATGATTATTCTGTTTATTATAACGATGTTATTATTATTACAGTTAGTATAACCACTACTATGATCATTACGGCTATTATGATTGTTGCTATGATTATTAGGATTGTTACTACGATTGTTATGATTGTTGTGGTTATAATGGCGGTTACTCTTATTATTATGGTTGATAGTATGGTTATTATAATTATCATTCAGATTATTATGGCTATTATGATTACTGTGGTTTTTGTGTCTATTATAATGGTTATTATGATTGTTTCCCAGTTTATTATGGTTATTATTATGATTATTACGATTATTATGTTTCATAGTGTGATTATGACGAATATTATGACCATCACTAATATTATTCTGGTGATTATGACTATTACGATTATTATGGTTATAGTAACGATTATAAAGTTTATTTCCATGACAATTCTGTTTATTACTACGATGTTACGAATATTACAGATAGTATAACTATTACTATGATTATTGCGGCTATTATGACTGTTGCTATGATTATTATGATTATTATTACGATTGTTATGATTGTTGTGGTTATTATGACGTTTACTATGATTATTATGGTTGATAGTGTGGTTATTATGATTATCATTTAGATTATTATACCTATTATGGTTATTATGGTTTTTATGGCTATTATAATGGTTATAATGATTGCTTCCAAGTTTATTATGCCTATTATTATGATTATTATGATTATTATGTTTCGTAGTATGATTATGACGAATATTATGATCATGACTAAGATTATTCTGGTGGTTTTGTCTATGACGTTTATTATGGCTATAATAACGATTATTAAGGTTATTTCCATGATAATTCTGTTTATTATTTCGATGTTATGGTTACTACAGTTAGCATAACTATTACTATGATTATTTGGACTATTATGACTGTTGCTATGATTATTATGACTTTATTAAGATTGTCATGATTGTTGTTGTTATTATGACGATTACTATGATTATTATGGTTGACAGTGTGGTTCTTATGATTATCATTTAGATTATTATGGCTATTACTATTATTATGGTTTTCATGACTATTATAATGGTTATTATGATTGTTTCCAAGAGTATTATGGTTATCATTATGATTATTCTGATTATTATGTTTCATAGTATGATTATGAAGAATTATATGATGATCACTATGATTATTCTGGTGTTTATGTCTATCACGATTATTATGTCTATAATAATGATTATTAAGGTTATTTTGATGATTATTCTGTTTATTATAACGATGTTATGATTATTACAGTTAGTATAACTATTACTATGATCATTACGGCTATTATGATTGTTGCTATGATTATTAGGATTATTACTACGATTGTTATGATTGTTGTGGTTATTATGGCGGTTACTATGATTATTATGGTTGATAGTTTGGTTTTTATAATTATCATTCAGATTATTACGGGTATTATGATTATTATGGTTTTTATGGCTGTTACAATTGTAATTATTGCTGTTTCCACGTTTATTATTGTTATTATTATGATTATTATTATTATTGTGTTTCTTAGTATGATTATGATGATTATTATGGTCATCACTGAGATTATTATGGTGATTACGATTATTACGACTATTATGGCTATAATAACGATTATTAAGGTTATTTCCATGATAATTCTGTTTATTATTTCGATGTTATGATTACTACAGTTAGTATAACTATTACTATGATCATTACGGCTATTATGACTGTTGCTATGATTATTAGGATTATTACTACGATTGTTATGATTGTTGTGGTTATTATGACGATTACTATGATTGTTATGGTTGATAGTGTGGTTATTATGATTATCATTTAGATTATTATGCCTCTTATGGTTATTATGATTTTATGGCTATTATAATGGTTATTATTGTTGCTTCCAAGTTTGTTATGGTTTTTATTATGATTATTACGATTATTATGATTCATAGTGTGATTATGACGGATATTATGATCATCACTAAGATTATTCTGGTGATTGTGACTATTACGATTATTATCGTTATAATAACGATTATAAAGGTTATTTCCATGACAATTCCGTTTATTACTACGATGTTATGATTATTACAGTTGGTATAACTATTACTATGATTATTACTGCTATTATGATTGTTGCTATGATAATTATAATTATTATTCCGATTGTTATGATGGTTGTCCTTATTATGACGATTACTATAATTATTATGTTTGATAGTGTGGTTATTATAATTATCATACAGATTATTATGGCTATTATGATTATTATGGTTTTTATGGTCATTATAATGGTTATTATAACTCTTTCCAAGTTTATTATCGTTCTTATTGTGATTATTATGATTATTATGTTTCATAGTATGATTATGACGTATATTATGATCATCGCTCAGATTATTCGGGTGATTATGACTATTACGATTATTATAGCTATAATAATGATTATTAAGCTTATTTCCATGATAATTCTGTTTATTGTTACGATCTTATGATTATTACAGTTAGTATAACTACTACTACGATTATTACGGCTATTATGACTGTGCTATGATTATTATGGTTGTTATTGCGATAGATATCATTGTTGTGGTTATTATGACGATTACTATGATTATTATGGGTGATAGTATGGTTGTTATGATTATTATTCAGATTATTATGTCTATTATTATTATTATGGTTTTTATGTCTGTTACAATGGTAATTATGATTGTTTCCACGTTTATTATATGTTATTATTATGATTATTATTATTATTATGTTTCTTAGTACGATTATGATGATTATTATGGTCATCACTGAGATTATTATGGTGATTATGATTATTACGACTATTATGGCTATAATAACGATTATTAAGGTTATTTCCATGATAATTCTGTTTATTATTTCGATGTTATGATTACTACAGTTAGGATAACTATTACTATGATTATTTCGACTATTATGACTGTTGCTATGATTATTATGACTTTATTAAGATTGTCATGATTGTTGTTGTTATTATGACGATTACTATGATTATTATGGTTGACAGTGTGGTTCTCATGATTATCATTTAGATTATTATGGCTATTACTATTATTATGGTTTTCATGACTATTATAATGGTTATTATGATTGTTTCCAAGAGTATTATGGTTAGCATTATGATTATTCTGATTATTATGTTTCATAGTATGATTACGACGTATATTATGATCATCACTAAGATTATTCTGGTGTTTATGTCTATCACGATTTTTATGTCTATAATAATAATTATTAAGGTTATTTCAATGATTATTCTGTTTATTATAACGATGTTATGATTATTACAGTTAGTATAACTATTACTATGATCATTACGGCTATTATGATTGTTGCTATGATTATTAGGATTATTACTACGATTGTTATGATTGTTGTGGTTATTATGGCGGTTACTATGATTATTATGGTTGATAGTTTGGTTATTATAATTATCATTCAGATTATTACGGGTATTATGATTATTATGGTTTTTATGGCTGTTACAATTGTAATTATTGCTGTTTCCACGTTTATTATTTTTATTATTATGATTATTATTATTATTGTGTTTCTTAGTATGATTATGATGATTATTATGGTCATCACTGAGATTATTATGGTGATTATGATTATTACGACTATTATGGCTATAATAACGATTATTAAGGTTATTTCCATGATAATTCTGTTTATTATAAAGATGTTATGATTACTACAGTTAGTATAACTATTACTATGATCATTACGGCTATTATGACTGTTGCTATGATTATTAGGATTATTACTACGATTGTTATGATTGTTGTGGTTTTTATGACGATTACTATGATTGTTATGGTTGATAGTGTGGTTATTATGATTATCATTTAGATTATTATGCCTCTTATGGTTATTATGATTTTATGGCTATTATAATGGTTATTATTGTTGCTTCCAAGTTTGTTATGGTTTTTATTATGATTATTACGATTATTATGATTCATAGTGTGATTATGACGGATATTATGATCATCACTAAGATTATTCTGGTGATTGTGACTATTACGATTATTATCGTTATAATAACGATTATAAAGGTTATTTCCATGACAATTCCGTTTATTACTACGATGTTATGATTATTACAGTTGGTATAACTATTACTATGATTATTACTGCTATTATGATTGTTGCTATGATAATTATAATTATTATTCCGATTGTTATGATGGTTGTCCTTATTATGACGATTACTATAATTATTATGTTTGATAGTGTGGTTATTATAATTATCATACAGATTATTATGGCTATTATGATTATTATGGTTTTTATGGTCATTATAATGGTTATTATAACTCTTTCCAAGTTTATTATCGTTCTTATTGTGATTATTATGATTATTATGTTTCATAGTATGATTATGACGTATATTATGATCATCGCTCAGATGATTCGGGTGATTATGACTATTACGATTATTATAGCTATAATAATGATTATTAAGCTTATTTCCATGATAATTCTGTTTATTGTTACGATGTTATGATTATTACAGTTAGTATAACTACTACTACGATTATTACGGCTATTATGACTGTGCTATGATTATTATGGTTGTTATTGCGATTGATATCATTGTTGTGGTTATTATGACGATTACTATGATTATTATGGGTGATAGTATGGTTGTTATGATTATTATTCAGATTATTATGTCTATTATTATTATTATGGTTTTTATGTCTGTTACAATGGTAATTATGATTGTTTCCACGTTTATTATATGTTATTATTATGATTATTATTATTATTATGTTTCTTAGTACGATTATGATGATTATTATGGTCATCACTGAGATTATTATGGTGATTATGATTATTACGACTATTATGGCTATAATAACGATTATTAAGGTTATTTCCATGATAATTCTGTTTATTATTTCGATGTTATGATTACTACAGTTAGGATAACTATTACTATGATTATTTCGACTATTATGACTGTTGCTATGATTATTATGACTTTATTAAGATTGTCATGATTGTTGTTGTTATTATGACGATTACTATGATTATTATGGTTGACAGTGTGGTTCTCATGATTATCATTTAGATTATTATGGCTATTACTATTATTATGGTTTTCATGACTATTATAATGGTTATTATGATTGTTTCCAAGAGTATTATGGTTAGCATTATGATTATTCTGATTATTATGTTTCATAGTATGATTACGACGTATATTATGATCATCACTAAGATTATTCTGGTGTTTATGTCTATCACGATTTTTATGTCTATAATAATAATTATTAAGGTTATTTCAATGATTATTCTGTTTATTATAACGATGTTATGATTATTACAGTTAGTATAACTATTACTATGATCATTACGGCTATTATGATTGTTGCTATGATTATTAGGATTATTACTACGATTGTTATGATTGTTGTGGTTATTATGGCGGTTACTATGATTATTATGGTTGATAGTTTGGTTATTATAATTATCATTCAGATTATTACGGGTATTATGATTATTATGGTTTTTATGGCTGTTACAATTGTAATTATTGCTGTTTCCACGTTTATTATTTTTATTATTATGATTACTATTATTATTGTGTTTCTTAGTATGATTATGATGATTATTATGGTCATCACTGAGATTATTATGGTGATTATGATTATTACGACTATTATGGCTATAATAACGATTATTAAGGTTATTTCCATGATAATTCTGTTTATTATAAAGATGTTATGATTACTACAGTTAGTATAACTATTACTATGATCATTACGGCTATTATGACTGTTGCTATGATTATTAGGATTATTACTACGATTGTTATGATTGTTGTGGTTATTATGACGATTACTATGATTGTTATGGTTGATAGTGTGGTTATTATGATTATCATTTAGATTATTATGCCTCTTATGGTTATTATGATTTTATGGCTATTATAATGGTTATTATTGTTGCTTCCAAGTTTGTTATGGTTTTTATTATGATTATTACGATTATTATGTTTCATAGTGTGATTATGACGAATATTATGATCATCACTAAGATTATTCTGGTGATTGTGACTATTACGATTATTATCGTTATAATAACGATTATAAAGGTTATTTCCATGACAATTCCGTTTATTACTACGATGTTATGATTATTACAGTTGGTATAACTATTACTATGATTATTACTGCTATTATGATTGTTGCTATGATAATTATAATTATTATTCCGATTGTTATGATTGTTGTCCTTATTATGACGATTACTATAATTATTATGTTTGATAGTGTGGTTATTATAATTATCATACAGATTATTATGGCTATTATGATTATTATGGTTTTTATGGTCATTATAATGGTTATTATAACTCTTTCCAAGTTTATTATCGTTCTTATTGTGATTATTATGATTATTATGTTTCATAGTATGATTATGATGATTATTATGGTCATCACTGAGATTATTATGGTGATTATGATTATTACGACTATTATGGCTATAATAACGATTATTAAGGTTATTTCCATGATAATTCTGTTTATTATTTCGATGTTATGATTACTACAGTTAGGATAACTATTACTATGATTATTACGACTATTATGACTGTTGCTATGATTATTATGATTATTATTACGATTGCTATGATTGTTGTGGTTATTATGACGATTACTCTGATTATTATGGTTGATAGCGTGGTTATTATGATTGTCATTTAGATTATTATGCCTCTTATGGTTATTATGGTTTTTGTGGCTATTATAATGGTTATTATGTTTGCTTCCAAGTTTATTATTGTTATTATTATGATTATTATGATTATTATGATTATTATGTTTCATAGTATGATTATGAAGAATATTATGATGATCACTATGATTATTCTGGTGATTATGTCTATCACGACTATTATGGCTACTATAAAGATTATTAAGGTTATTTCCATAACAATTCTGTTTAGTATTGCGATGTTATGATTATTACAGTTGGTATAACAATTACTATGATTATTACTGCTATTATGATTGTTGCTATGATAATTACAATTATTATTCCGATTGTTCTGATTGTTGTCCTTATTATGACGATTACTATAATTATTATGTTTGATAGTGTGGTTATTATAATTATCATACAGATTATTATGGCTATTACGGTTATTATGGCTTTTATGGCCATTATAATGGTAATTATGACTGTTTCCACGTTTATTATTGTTATTATTATGATTATTATTATTATTGTGTTTCTTAGTATGATTATGATGATTATTATGGTCATCACTGAGATTATTATGGTGATTATGACTATTACGATTATTATAGCTATAATAACGATTATTAAGGTTATTTCCATGATAATTCTGTTTATTGTAACGATGTTATGATTATTACAGTTAGTATAACTATTACTATGATTATTACGGCTATTATGACTGTTGCTATGATTATTATGGTTGTTATTACGATTGACATCATTGTTGTGGTTATTATGACGATTACTATGATTATTATGGTTGATAGTGTGGTTATTATGATTATCATTTAGATTATTATGCCTATTATGGTTATTATGGTTTTTATGGCTATTATAATGGTTATAATGATTGCTTCCAAGTTTATTATGCCTATTATTATGATTATTATGATTATTATGTTTCGTAGTATGATTATGACGAATATTATGATCATGACTAAGATTATTCTGGTGGTTTTGTCTATGACGTTTATTATGGCTATAATAACGATTATTAAGGTTATTTCCATGATAATTCTGTTTATTATTTCGATGTTATGATTACTACAGTTAGCATAACTATTACTATGATTATTTCGACTATTATGACTGTTGCTATGATTATTATGACTTTATTAAGATTGTCATGATTGTTGTTGTTATTATGACGATTACTATGATTATTATGGTTGACAGTGTGGTTCTTATGATTATCATTTAGATTATTATGGCTATTACTATTATTATGGTTTTCATGACTATTATAATGGTTATTATGATTGTTTCCAAGAGTATTATGGTTAGCATTATGATTATTCTGATTATTATGTTTCATAGTATGATTATGACGTATATTATGATCATCACTAAGATTATTCTGGTGTTTATGTCTATCACGATTTTTATGTCTATAATAATAATTATTAAGGTTATTTCAATGATTATTCTGTTTATTATAACGATGTTATGATTATTACAGTTAGTATAACTATTACTATGATCATTACGGCTATTATGATTCTTGCTATGATTATTAGGATTATTACTACGATTGTTATGATTGTTGTGGTTATTATGGCGGTTACTATGATTATTATGGTTGATAGTTTGGTTATTATAATTATCATTCAGATTATTACGGGTATTATGATTATTATGGTTTTTATGGCTGTTACAATTGTAATTATTGCTGTTTCCACGTTTATTATTGTTATTATTATGATTATTATTATTATTGTGTTTCTTAGTATGATTATGATGATTATTATGGTCATCACTGAGATTATTATGGTGATTATGATTATTACGACTATTATGGCTATAATAACGATTATTAAGGTTATTTCCATGATAATTCTGTTTATTATAAAGATGTTATGATTACTACAGTTAGTATAACTATTACTATGATCATTACGGCTATTATGACTGTTGCTATGATTATTAGGATTATTACTACGATTGTTATGATTGTTGTGGTTATTATGACGATTACTATGATTGTTATGGTTGATAGTGTGGTTATTATGATTATCATTTAGATTATTATGCCTCTTATGGTTATTATGATTTTATGGCTATTATAATGGTTATTATTGTTGCTTCCAAGTTTGTTATGGTTTTTATTATGATTATTACGATTATTATGTTTCATAGTGTGATTATGACGAATATTATGATCATCACTAAGATTATTCTGGTGATTGTGACTATTACGATTATTATCGTTATAATAACGATTATAAAGGTTATTTCCATGACAATTCCGTTTATTACTACGATGTTATGATTATTACAGTTGGTATAACTATTACTATGATTATTACTGCTATTATGATTGTTGCTATGATAATTATAACTATTATTCCGATTGTTATGATTGTTGTCCTTATTATGACGATTACTATAATTATTATGTTTGATAGTGTGGTTATTATAATTATCATACAGATTATTATGGCTATTATGATTATTATGGTTTTTATGGTCAATATAATGGTTATTATAACTCTTTCCAAGTTTATTATCGTTCTTATTGTGATTATTATGATTATTATGTTTCATAGTATGATTATGACGTATATTATGATCATCGCTCAGATTATTCGGGTGATTATGACTATTACGATTATTATAGCTATAATAACGATTATTAAGCTTATTTCCATGATAATTCTGTTTATTGTTACGATGTTATGATTATTACAGTTAGTATAACTACTACTACGATTATTACGGCTATTATGACTGTGCTATGATTATTATGGTTGTTATTGCGATTGATATCATTGTTGTGGTTATTATGAAGATTACTATGATTATTATGGGTGATAGTATGGTTGTTATGATTATTATTCAGATTATTATGTCTATTATTATTATTATGGTTTTTATGTCTGTTACAATGGTAATTATGATTGTTTCCACGTTTATTATTGTTATTATTATGATTATTATTATTATTATGTTTCTTAGTATGATTATGATGATTATTATGGTCATCACTGAGATTATTATGGTGATTATGATTATTACGACTATTATGGCTATAATAACGATTATTAAGGTTATTTCCATGATAATTCTGTTTATTATTTCGATGTTATGATTACTACAGTTAGGATAACTATTACTATGATTATTACGACTATTATGACTGTTGCTATGATTATTATGATTATTATTACGATTGCTATGATTGTTGTGGTTATTATGACGATTACTCTGATTATTATGGTTGATAGCGTGGTTATTATGATTGTCATTTAGATTATTATGCCTCTTATGGTTATTATGGTTTTTATGGCTATTATAATGGTTATTATGTTTGCTTCCAAGTTTATTATTGTTATTATTATGATTATTATGATTATTATGATTATTATGTTTCATAGTATGATTATGAAGAATATTATGATGATCACTATGATTATTCTGGTGATTATGTCTATCACGACTATTATGGCTACTATAAAGATTATTAAGGTTATTTCCATAACAATTCTGTTTAGTATTGCGATGTTATGATTATTACAGTTGGTATAACTATTACTATTATTATTACTGCTATTATGATTGTTGCTATGATAATTACAATTATTATTCCGATTGTTCTGATTGTTGTCCTTATTATGACGATTACTATAATTATTATGTTTGATAGTGTGGTTATTATAATTATCATACAGATTATTATGGCTATTACGGTTATTATGGCTTTTATGGCCATTATAATGGTAATTATGACTGTTTCCACGTTTATTATTGTTATTATTATGATTATTATTATTATTATGTTTCTTAGTATGATTATGATGATTATTATGGTCATCACTGAGATTATTATGGTGATTATGATTATTACGACTATTATGGCTATAATAACGATTATTAAGGTTATTTCCATGATAATTCTGTTTATTATTTCGATGTTATGATTACTACAGTTAGGATAACTATTACTATGATTATTACGACTATTATGACTGTTGCTATGATTATTATGATTATTATTACGATTGCTATGATTGTTGTGGTTATTATGACGATTACTCTGATTATTATGGTTGATAGCGTGGTTATTATGATTGTCATTTAGATTATTATGCCTCTTATGGTTATTATGGTTTTTATGGCTATTATAATGGTTATTATGTTTGCTTCCAAGTTTATTATTGTTATTATTATGATTATTATGATTATTATGATTATTATGTTTCATAGTATGATTATGAAGAATATTATGATGATCACTATGATTATTCTGGTGATTATGTCTATCACGACTATTATGGCTACTATAAAGATTATTAAGGTTATTTCCATAACAATTCTGTTTAGTATTGCGATGTTATGATTATTACAGTTGGTATAACTATTACTATGATTATTACTGCTATTATGATTGTTGCTATGATAATTACAATTATTATTCCGATTGTTCTGATTGTTGTCCTTATTATGACGATTACTATAATTATTATGTTTGATAGTGTGGTTATTATAATTATCATACAGATTATTATGGCTATTACGGTTATTATGGCTTTTATGGCCATTATAATGGTAATTATGACTGTTTCCACGTTTATTATTGTTATTATTATGATTATTATTATTATTGTGTTTCTTAGTATGATTATGATGATTATTATGGTCATCACTGAGATTATTATGGTGATTATGACTATTACGATTATTATAGCTATAATAACGATTATTAAGGTTATTTCCATGATAATTCTGTTTATTGTAACGATGTTATGATTATTACAGTTAGTATAACTATTACTATGATTATTACGGCTATTATGACTGTTGCTATGATTATTATGGTTGTTATTACGATTGACATCATTGTTGTGGTTATTATGACGATTACTATGATTATTATGGTTGATAGTGTGGTTATTATGATTATCATTTAGATTATTATGCCTATTATGGTTATTATGGTTTTTATGGTTATTATATTGGTTATAATGATTGCTTCCAAGTTTATTATGCCTATTATTATGATTATTATGATTATTATGTTTCGTAGTATGATTATGACTAATATTATGATCATGACTAAGATTATTCTGGTGGTTTTGTCTATGACGTTTATTATGGCTATAATAACGATTATTAAGGTTATTTCCATGATAATTCTGTTTATTATTTCGATGTTATGATTACTACAGTTAGCATAACTATTACTATGATTATTTCGACTATTATGACTGTTGCTATGATTATTATGACTTTATTAAGATTGTCATGATTGTTGTTGTTATTATGACGATTACTATGATTATTATGGTTGACAGTGTGGTTCTTATGATTATCATTTAGATTATTATGGCTATTACTATTATTATGGTTTTCATGACTATTATAATGGTTATTATGATTGTTTCCAAGAGTATTATGGTTATCATTATGATTATTCTGATTATTATGTTTCATAGTATGATTATGAAGAATATTATGATGATCACTATGATTATTCTGGTGTTTAAGTCTATCACGATTATTATGTCTATAATAATGATTATTAAGGTTATTTTGATGATTATTCTGTTTATTATAACGATGTTATGATTATTACAGTTAGTATAACTATTACTATGATCATTACGGCTATTATGATTGTTGCTATGATTATTAGGATTATTACTACGATTGTTTTGATTGTTGTGGTTATTATGGCGGTTACTATGATTATTATGGTTGATAGTTTGGTTATTATAATTATCATTCAGATTATTACGGCTATTATGATTATTATGGTTTTTATGGCTGTTACAATTGTAATTATTGCTGTTTCCACGTTTATTATTGTTATTATTAGGATTATTATTATTATTGTGTTTCTTAGTATGATTATGATGATTATTATGGTCATCACTGAGATTATTATGGTGATTACGATTATTACGACTATTATGGCTATAATAACGATTATTAAGGTTATTTCCATGATAATTCTGTTTATTATTTCGATGTTATGATTACTACAGTTAGTATAACTATTACTATGATCATTACGGCTATTATGACTGTTGCTATGATTATTAGGATTATTACTACGATTGTTACGATTGTTGTGGTTATTATGACGATTACTATGATTATTATGGTTGATAGCGTGGTTATTGTGATTATCATTTAGATTATTATGCCGATTATGTTTATTATGGTTTTTATGGCTATTATAATGGTTATTATGATTACTTCCAGGTTTATTATGGTTATTATTATGATTATTACGATTATTATGATTCATAGTGTGATTATGACGAATATTGTGATCACCAATAAGATTATTCTGGTGATTATGACTATTACGGTTATTATGGTAATAATAACGATTATTAATGTTATTTCCATGGTAATTCTGTTTATTATGACCTTGTTATGATTATTAGAGTTAGCCTAACTATTACTATGATTATTCCGGCTATTATGATTGTTGCTACGAATATCATAGTTATTATTATGATTGTTATGATTTTTGTGGTTATTATGACGGTTACTATGATTATTATGTTTGATGGTATGGTTATTATGATTATCATTGAGATTATTATGGCTATTACGATTATTATGGTTTTTATGGCCATTAAAATGGTTATTATGATTGTTTCCAAGTTTATTATGGTTCTCATTATGATTATTATGATTATTATGTTTCATAGTATGATTATGACGTATATTATGATCATCACTCAGATTATTCTGGTGATTCTGACTATTACGGTTATTATGGTTATAATAACGATTATAAATGTTATTTCCATGACAATTCTGTTTATTATTTCGATGTTACGATTACTACAGTTAGCATCACTATTACTATGATTATTACGACTATTATGACTGTTGCTATGATTATTAGGATTATTACTACGATTGTTATGATTGCTGTGGTTATTATGGCGGTTACTATGATTATTATGGTTGATAGTTTGGTTATTATAATTATCATCCAGATTGTTACGGCTATTATGATTATTATGGTTTTTATGGCTGTTAGAGTGGCAATTATGATTGTTTCCACGTTTATTATTGTTATTATAATGATTATTATTATTGTGTTTCTTAGTATGATTATGATGATTATTATGTTCATCACTTAGATTATTATGGTGATTATGATTATTACGATTATTATGGCTATAATAACGATTATTAAGGTTATTTCCATGATAATTCTGTCTATTATATCGATGTTATGATTACTACAGTTAAGATAACTATTACTATGACTATTGCGGCTATTATGATTGTTGCTATGATTATTATGATTATTATTACGATTGTTATGATTCTTGTAGTTATTATGACGATTACTTCGATTATTATGGTGGATAGAGTGGTTATTATGATTATTATTTAGCTTACTATGGCTGTTACGTTTATTGTGGTTTTTATGGCCATCATAATGGTTATTATGATTGCTTCCAAGTTTAGTATGGTTATTATTATGTTTATTACGATTATTATGTTTCATAGTGTGATTATGACGAATATTATGATCATCACTAAGATCATGCTGGTGATTATGACTATTACGGTTATTATGGTTATAATAACGATTATAAGGGTTATTTCCATGACAATTCTGTTTATTACTACGATGTTATGATTATTACAGTTAATATAACTATTACTATGATTATTACGACTATTATGACTGTTGCTATATTTATTATGATTATTATTACGATTGTTATGATTGTTGTGGTTATTATGACGGTTACTATGATTATTATGTTTGATAGTATGGTTATTATGATTATCATTCAGATTATTATGGCTATTACGATTATTATGGTTTTTATGGCCATTATAATGGTTATTATGATTGCTTCCAAGTTTATTATGTTTCTTATTATGATTATTGTGATTATTATGTTTCATAGTATGATTATGAAGAATATTATGATGATCACTATGATTATTCTCGTGATTATGTCTATCACGATTATTATGGCTATAATAACGATTATTAAGGTTATTTCCATGATAATTCTGTCTATTATATCGATGTTATGATTACTACAGTTAATATAACTATTACTATGATTATTGCGGCTATTATGATTGTTGCTATGATTATTATGATTAATATTTCGATTGTTATGATTCTTGTGGTTATTATGACGATAACTTTGATTATTATGGTTGATAGTGTGGTTATTATGATTATTATTTAGATTATTATGGCTGTTACGTTTATTATGGATTTTATGACCGTCATAATGGTTATTATGGTTTTTCCCGGTTTATTATGGTTATTATTATGTTTGTTATCATTATTATGTTTCTTAGTATGATTATGACGTATATTATCATAATCACTAAGATTATTCTGGTGATTTTGACTATGACGATTATTACGGGTATAATAACGATTATAAATGTTATTTCCATGATTATTCTGTTTATTGTTACGATATTATGATTATTACAGTTAGTATAACTAGTACTATGGTTACTACGGCTATTAAGACTGTTGCTATGATTATTATGGTTGTTATTACGATTGACATCATTGTTGTAGATATTATGACGGTTACTATGATTATTACGGGTGATAGTACTGTTGTTATGATTATTATTCAGATTATTATGCCTATTATAATTATTATGGTTTTTATGGCTATTATAATGGTTATTCTAATTGTTTCCAAGATTATTATTCTTATCATTATGATTATAATGATTATTATGTTTCATAGTATGAATATGACGAATATTATGATCATCACTAGGATTATTCTGGTGATTACGACTATTACGGTTATTATGGTTATAATAACGATTATAAATGTTATTTCCATGACAATTCTGTTTATTCTTTCGATGTTACGATTACTACAGTTAGCATCACTATTACTATGATTATTACGACTATTATGACTGTTGCTATGATTATTAGGATTATTACTACGATTGTTATGATTGCTGTGGTTATTATGGCGGTTACTATGATTATTATGGTTGATAGTTTGGTTATTATAATTATCATCCAGATTGTTACGGCTATTATGATTATTATGGTTTTTATGGCTGTTACAGTGGCAATTATGATTGTTTCCACGTTTATTATTGTTATTATTATGATTATTATTATTGTGTTTCTTAGTATGATTATGATGATTATTATGTTCATCACTTAGATTATTATGGTGATTATGATTATTACGATTATTATGGCTATAATAACGATTATTAAGGTTATTTCCATGATAATTCTGTCTATTATATCGATGTTATGATTACTACAGTTAAGATAACTATTACTATGACTATTGCGGCTATTATGATTGTTGCTATGATTATTATGATTATTATTACGATTGTTATGATTGTTGTGGCTATTATGAGGATTACTATGATTATTATGGTTGATAGTGTGGTTATTATGATTATCATTTAGATTATTATGCCTGTTATGGTTATTATGGTTTTTATGGCTACTATAATGGTTATTATGTTTGCTTCAATGTTTATTATGGTTATTATTCTGATTATTATGATTATTATGTTTCATAGTATGATTATGAAGAATATTATGATGATCACTATGATTATTCCGGTGATTATGTCTATCACGATTATTATGGCTACTATAAAGATTATTAAGGTTATTTCCATAATAATTCTGTTTAGTATTGCGATGTTATTATTATTACAGTTGGCATAACTATTACTATGATTATTACTGCTATTATGATTGTTGCTATGATAATTATAATTATTATTCCGATTGTTCTGATTGTTGTCCTTATTATTACGATTACTATAATTATTATGTTTGATAGTGTGGTTATTATAATTATCATACCGATTATTATGGCTATTATGATTATTATGGTTTTTATGGCCATTATAATGGTTATTCTAACTCTTTCCAAGTTTATTATCGTTCTTATTATGATTATTATGATTATTATGTTTCATAGTATGATTATGACGTATATTATGATCATCGCTCAGATTATTCGGGTGATTATGACTATTACGATTATTATATCTATAATAACGATTATTAAGCTTATTTCCATGATAATTCTGTTTATTGTTACGATGTTATGATTATTCCAGTTAGTATAACTATTACTACGATTATTACGGCTATTATGACTGTGCTATGATTATTATGGTTGTTACTACGATTGACATCATTGTTGTGGTTATTATGACGATTACTATGATTATTATGGTTGATAGCGTGGTTATTATGATTATCATTTAGATTATTATGCCTGTTATGGTTATTATGGTTTTTATGGCTATTATAATGGTTATTATGTTTGCTTCCATGTTTATTATGGTTATTATTCTGATTATTATGATTTTTATGTTTCATAGTATGATTATGAATAATATTATGATGATCACTATGATTATTCTGGTGATTATGTCTCTCACGACTATCATGGCTACTATAAAGATTATTAAGCTTATTTCCATGATAATTCTGCTTATTGTTACGATGTTATGATTATTACAGTTAGTATAACTATTACTATGATCATTACGGCTATTATGATTGTTGCTATGATTATTAGGATTATTACTACGATTGTTATGATTGTTGTGGTTATTATGGCGGTTACTATGATTATTATGGTTGATAGTTTGGTTATTATAATTATCATTCAGATTATTACGGGTATTATGATTATTATGGTTTTTATGGCTGTTACAATTGTAATTATTGCTGTTTCCACGTTTATTATTTTTATTATTATGATTATTATTATTATTGTGTTTCTTAGTATGATTATGATGATTATTATGGTCATCACTGAGATTATTATGGTGATTATGATTATTACGACTATTATGGCTATAATAACGATTATTAAGGTTATTTCCATGATAATTCTGTTTATTATAAAGATGTTATGATTACTACAGTTAGTATAACTATTACTATGATCATTACGGCTATTATGATTGTTGCTATGATTATTATGATTATTATTACGATTGTTATGATTGTTGTGGCTATTATGAGGATTACTATGATTATTATGGTTGATAGTGTGGTTATTATGATTATCATTTAGATTATTATGCCTGTTATGGTTATTATGGTTTTTATGGCTACTATAATGGTTATTATGTTTGCTTCAATGTTTATTATGGTTATTATTCTGATTATTATGATTATTATGTTTCATAGTATGATTATGAAGAATATTATGATGATCACTATGATTATTCCGGTGATTATGTCTATCACGATTATTATGGCTACTATAAAGATTATTAAGGTTATTTCCATAATAATTCTGTTTAGTATTGCGATGTTATTATTATTACAGTTGGCATAACTATTACTATGATTATTACTGCTATTATGATTGTTGCTATGATAATTATAATTATTATTCCGATTGTTCTGATTGTTGTCCTTATTATTACGATTACTATAATTATTATGTTTGATAGTGTGGTTATTATAATTATCATACCGATTATTATGGCTATTATGATTATTATGGTTTTTATGGCCATTATAATGGTTATTCTAACTCTTTCCAAGTTTATTATCGTTCTTATTATGATTATTATGATTATTATGTTTCATAGTATGATTATGACGTATATTATGATCATCGCTCAGATTATTCGGGTGATTATGACTATTACGATTATTATATCTATAATAACGATTATTAAGCTTATTTCCATGATAATTCTGTTTATTGTTACGATGTTATGATTATTCCAGTTAGTATAACTATTACTACGATTATTACGGCTATTATGACTGTGCTATGATTATTATGGTTGTTACTACGATTGACATCATTGTTGTGGTTATTATGACGATTACTATGATTATTATGGTTGATAGCGTGGTTATTATGATTATCATTTAGATTATTATGCCTGTTATGGTTATTATGGTTTTTATGGCTATTATAATGGTTATTATGTTTGCTTCCATGTTTATTATGGTTATTATTCTGATTATTATGATTTTTATGTTTCATAGTATGATTATGAATAATATTATGATGATCACTATGATTATTCTGGTGATTATGTCTCTCACGACTATCATGGCTACTATAAAGATTATTAAGCTTATTTCCATGATAATTCTGCTTATTGTTACGATGTTATGATTATTACAGTTAGTATAACTATTACTATGATCATTACGGCTATTATGATTGTTGCTATGATTATTAGGATTATTACTACGATTGTTATGATTGTTGTGGTTATTATGGCGGTTACTATGATTATTATGGTTGATAGTTTGGTTATTATAATTATCATTCAGATTATTACGGGTATTATGATTATTATGGTTTTTATGGCTGTTACAATTGTAATTATTGCTGTTTCCACGTTTATTATTTTTATTATTATGATTATTATTATTATTGTGTTTCTTAGTATGATTATGATGATTATTATGGTCATCACTGAGATTATTATGGTGATTATGATTATTACGACTATTATGGCTATAATAACGATTATTAAGGTTATTTCCATGATAATTCTGTTTATTATAAAGATGTTATGATTACTACAGTTAGTATAACTATTACTATGATCATTACGGCTATTATGATTGTTGCTATGATTATTATGATTATTATTACGATTGTTATGATTGTTGTGGCTATTATGAGGATTACTATGATTATTATGGTTGATAGTGTGGTTATTATGATTATCATTTAGATTATTATGCCTGTTATGGTTATTATGGTTTTTATGGCTACTATAATGGTTATTATGTTTGCTTCAATGTTTATTATGGTTATTATTCTGATTATTATGATTATTATGTTTCATAGTATGATTATGAAGAATATTATGATGATCACTATGATTATTCCGGTGATTATGTCTATCACGATTATTATGGCTACTATAAAGATTATTAAGGTTATTTCCATAATAATTCTGTTTAGTATTGCGATGTTATTATTATTACAGTTGGCATAACTATTACTATGATTATTACTGCTATTATGATTGTTGCTATGATAATTATAATTATTATTCCGATTGTTCTGATTGTTGTCCTTATTATTACGATTACTATAATTATTATGTTTGATAGTGTGGTTATTATAATTATCATACCGATTATTATGGCTATTATGATTATTATGGTTTTTATGGCCATTATAATGGTTATTCTAACTCTTTCCAAGTTTATTATCGTTCTTATTATGATTATTATGATTATTATGTTTCATAGTATGATTATGACGTATATTATGATCATCGCTCAGATTATTCGGGTGATTATGACTATTACGATTATTATATCTATAATAACGATTATTAAGCTTATTTCCATGATAATTCTGTTTATTGTTACGATGTTATGATTATTCCAGTTAGTATAACTATTACTACGATTATTACGGCTATTATGACTGTGCTATGATTATTATGGTTGTTACTACGATTGACATCATTGTTGTGGTTATTATGACGATTACTATGATTATTATGGTTGATAGCGTGGTTATTATGATTATCATTTAGATTATTATGCCTGTTATGGTTATTATGGTTTTTATGGCTATTATAATGGTTATTATGTTTGCTTCCATGTTTATTATGGTTATTATTCTGATTATTATGATTTTTATGTTTCATAGTATGATTATGAATAATATTATGATGATCACTATGATTATTCTGGTGATTATGTCTCTCACGACTATCATGGCTACTATAAAGATTATTAAGCTTATTTCCATGATAATTCTGCTTATTGTTACGATGTTATGATTATTACAGTTAGTATAACTATTACTATGATCATTACGGCTATTATGATTGTTGCTATGATTATTAGGATTATTACTACGATTGTTATGATTGTTGTGGTTATTATGGCGGTTACTATGATTATTATGGTTGATAGTTTGGTTATTATAATTATCATTCAGATTATTACGGGTATTATGATTATTATGGTTTTTATGGCTGTTACAATTGTAATTATTGCTGTTTCCACGTTTATTATTTTTATTATTATGATTATTATTATTATTGTGTTTCTTAGTATGATTATGATGATTATTATGGTCATCACTGAGATTATTATGGTGATTATGATTATTACGACTATTATGGCTATAATAACGATTATTAAGGTTATTTCCATGATAATTCTGTTTATTATAAAGATGTTATGATTACTACAGTTAGTATAACTATTACTATGATCATTACGGCTATTATGACTGTTGCTATGATTATTAGGATTATTACTACGATTGTTATGATTGTTGTGGTTATTATGACGATTACTATGATTGTTATGGTTGATAGTGTGGTTATTATGATTATCATTTAGATTATTATGCCTCTTATGGTTATTATGATTTTATGGCTATTATAATGGTTATTATTGTTGCTTCCAAGTTTGTTATGGTTTTTATTATGATTATTACGATTATTATGTTTCATAGTGTGATTATGACGAATATTATGATCATCACTAAGATTATTCTGGTGATTGTGACTATTACGATTATTATCGTTATAATAACGATTATAAAGGTTATTTCCATGACAATTCCGTTTATTACTACGATGTATGATTATTACAGTTGGTATAACTATTACTATGATTATTACTGCTATTATGATTGTTGCTATGATAATTATAATTATTATTCCGATTGTTATGAATGTTGTCCTTATTATGACGATTACTATAATTATTATGTTTGATAGTGTGGTTATTATAATTATCATACAGATTATTATGGCTATTATGATTATTATGGTTTTATGGTCATTATAATGGTTATTATAACTCTTTCCAAGTTTATTATCGTTCTTATTGTGATTATTATGATTATTATGTTTCATAGTATGATTATGACGTATATTATGATCATCGCTCAGATTATTCGGGTGATTATGACTATTACGCATTATTATAGCTATAATAACGATTATTAAGCTTTTTCCATGATCATTCTGTTTATTGTTACGATGTTATGATTATTACAGTTAGTATAACTACTACTACGATTATTACGGCTATTATGACTGTGCTATGATTATTATGGTTGTTATTGCTATTGATATCATTGTTGTGGTTATTATGACGATTACTATGATTATTATGGGTGATAGTATGGTTGTTATGATTATTATTCAGATTATTATGTCTATTATTATTATTATGGTTTTTATGTCTGTTACAATGGTAATTATGATTGTTTCCACGTTTATTATTGTTATATTATGATTATTATTATTATTATGTTTCTTAGTATGATTATGATGATATATTATGGTCATCACTGAGATTATTATGGTGATTATGATTATTACGACTATTATGGCTATAATAACGATTATTAAGGTTATTTCCATGATAATTCTGTTTATTATTTCGATGTTATGATTACTACAGTTAGGATAACTATTACTATGATTATACGACTATTATGACTGTTGCTATGATTATTATGATTATTATTACGATTGCTATGATTGTTGTGGTTATTATGACGATTACTCTGATTATTATGGTTGATAGCGTGGTTATTATGATTGTCATTTAGATTATTATGCCTCTTATGGTTATTATGGTTTTTGTGGCTATTATAATGGTTATTATGTTTGCTTCAAGTTTATTATTGTTATTATAGATTATTATGATTATTATGATTATTATGTTTCATAGTATGATTATGAAGAATATTATGATGATCACTATGATTATTCTGGTGATTATGTCTATCACGACTATTATGGCTACTATAAAGATTATTAAGGTTATTTCCATAACTTAGTATTGCGATGTTATGATTATTACAGTTGGTATAACAATTACTATGATTATTACTGCTATTATGATTGTTGCTATGATAATTACAATTATTATTCCGATTGTTCTGATTGTTGTCCTTATTATGACGATTACTATAATTATTATGTTTGATAGTGTGGTTATTATAATTATCATACAGATTATTATGGCTATTACGGTTATTATGGCTTTTATGGCCATTATAATGGTAATTATGACTGTTTCCACGTTTATTATTGTTATTATTATGATTATTATTATTATTGTGTTTCTTAGTATGATTATGATGATTATTATGGTCATCACTGAGATTATTATGGTGATTATGACTATTACGATTATTATAGCTATAATAACGATTATTAAGGTTATTTTCCATGATAATTCTGTTTATTGTAACGATGTTATGATTATTACAGTTAGTATAACTATTACTATGATTATTACGGCTATTATGACGGTTGCTATGATTATTATGGTTGTTATTACGATTGACATCATTGTTGTGGTTATTATGACGATTACTATGATTATTATGGTTGATAGTGTGGTTATTATGATTATCATTTAGATTATTATGCCTATTATGGTTATTATGGTTTTTATGGCTATTATAATGGTTATAATGATTGCTTCCAAGTTTATTATGCCTATTATTATGATTATTATGATTATTATGTTTCGTAGTATGATTATGACGAATATTATGATCATAACTAAGATTATTCTGGTGGTTTTGTCTATGACGTTTATTATGGCTATAATAACGATTATTAAGGTTATTTCCATGATAATTCTGTTTATTATTTCGATGTTATGATTACTACAGTTAGCATAACTATTACTATGATTATTTCGACTATTACGACTGTTGCTAGGATTATTATGACTTTATTAAGATTGTCATGATTGTTGTTGTTATTATGACGATTACTATGATTATTATGGTTGACAGTGTGGTTCTTATGATTATCATTTAGATTATTATGGCTATTACTATTATTATGGTTTTCATGACTATTATAATGGTTATTATGATTGTTTCCAAGAGTATTATGGTTAGCATTATGATTATTCTGATTATTATGTTTCATAGTATGATTATGACGTATATTATGATCATCACTAAGATTATTCTGCGTGTTTATGTCTATCACGATTTTTATGTCTATAATAATAATTATTAAGGTTATTTCAATGATTATTCTGTTTATTATAACGATGTTATGATTATTACAGTTAGTATAACTATTACTATGATCATTACGGCTATTATGATTCTTGCTATGATTATTAGGATTATTACTACGATTGTTATGATTGTTGTGGTTATTATGGCGGTTACTATGATTATTATGGTTGATAGTTTGGTTATTATAATTATCATTCAGATTATTACGGGTATTATGATTATTATGGTTTTTATGGCTGTTACAATTGTAATTATTGCTGTTTCCACGTTTATTATTGTTATTATTATGATTATTATTATTATTGTGTTTCTTAGTATGATTATGATGATTATTATGGTCATCACTGAGATTATTATTGGTGATTATGATTATTACGACTATTATGGCTATAATAACGATTATTAAGGTTATTTCCATGATAATTCTGTTTATTATAAAGATGTTATGATTACTACAGTTAGTATAACTATTACTATGATCATTACGGCTATTATGACTGTTGCTATGATTATTAGGATTATTACTACGATTGTTATGATTGTTGTGGTTATTATGACGACTACTATGATTGTTATGGTTGATAGTGTGGTTATTATGATTATCATTTAGATTATTATGCCTCTTATGGTTATTATGATTTTATGGCTATTATAATGGTTATTATTGTTGCTTCCAAGTTTGTTATGGTTTTTATTATGATTATTACGATTATTATGTTTCATAGTGTGATTATGACGAATATTATGATCATCACTAAGATTATTCTGGTGATTGTGACTATTACGATTATTATCGTTATAATAACGATTATAAAGGTTATTTCCATGACAATTCCGTTCATTACTACGATGTTATGATTATTACAGTTGGTATAACTATTACTATGATTATTACTGCTATTATGATTGTTGCTATGATAATTATAACTATTATTCCGATTGTTATGATTGTTGTCCTTATTATGACGATTACTATAATTATTATGTTTGATAGTGTGGTTATTATAATTATCATACAGATTATTATGGCTATTATGATTATTATGGTTTTTATGGTCATTATAATGGTTATTATAACTCTTTCCAAGTTTATTATCGTTCTTATTGTGATTATTATGATTATTATGTTTCATAGTATGATTATGACGTATATTATGATCATCGCTCAGATTATTCGGGTGATTATGACTATTACGATTATTATAGCTATAATAACGATTATTAAGCTTATTTCCATGATAATTCTGTTTATTGTTACGATGTTATGATTATTACAGTTAGTATAACTACTACTACGATTATTACGGCTATTATGACTGTGCTATGATTATTATGGTTGTTATTGCGATTGATATCATTGTTGTGGTTATTATGAAGATTACTATGATTATTATGGTTGATAGTATGGTTGTTATGATTATTATTCAGATTATTATGTCTATTATGATTATTGTGGTTTTTATGGCTGTTACAATGGTAATTATGATTGTTTCCACGTTTATTATTGTTATTATTATGATTATTATTATTGTTATGTTTCTTAGTATGATTATGATGATTATTATGGTCATCACTGAGATTATTATGGTGATTATGATTATTACGACTATTATGGCTATAATAACGATTATTAAGGTTATTTCCATGACAATTCCGTTTATTACTACGGTGTTATGATTATTACAGTTAGTATAACTGTTACTATGATTATTACCACTATGATGACTGTTGCTATGATTATTATGATTATTATTACGATTGTTATGATTGTTGTGGCTATTATAACGATTACTATGATTATTATGGTTGACAGTGTGGTTATTATGATTATCATTTAGATTATTATGGCTATTACTATTATTATGGTTTTCATGACTATTATAGTGGTTATTATGATTGTTTCCAAGTATATTATGGTTATCATTATGATTATTATGATTATTATGTTTCATAGTATGATTATGACGTATGTTATGATCACCACTAAGATTATTCTGGTGATTATGACTATTACGACTATTATAGCTATAATAACGGTTATTAAGGTTATTTCCATGATAATTCTGTTTATTATTTCGATGTTATGATTACTACAGATAGCATAACTATTACTATGATTATTACGACTATTATGACTGTTGCTATGATTATTATGATTATTATTAGGATTGTCATGATTGTTGGGGTTACTATGACGATCACTATGATTATTATGGTTGGCAGTGTGGTTATTATGATTATCATTCAGATTATTATGGCTATTACTATTATTATGGTTTTCATGACTATTATAGTGGTTATTATGATTGTTTCCAAGTATATTATGGTTATCATTATGATTATTATGATTATTATGTTTCATAGTATGATTATGACGTATGTTATGATCACCACTAAGATAATTCTGGTGATTATGATTATTACGTTTTTTATGGCTATAATAACGGTTATTAAGGTTATTTCCATGATAATTCTGTTTATTATTTCGATGTTATGATCACAACAGTTAGCATAACTATTACTATGATTATTACGACTATTATGACTGTTGCTATGATTATTATGATTATTATTACCATTGTTATAATTGTTGTGGTTATTATGACGATTACTATGATTATTATGGTTGATTGTGTTGTTATTATGATTATCACTTAGATTATTATGCCTATTATGGTTATTATGGTTTTTATGGCTATTATAATGGTTATTATGATTGCTTCCAAGTTTATTATGGTTATTATTATGATAATTACGATTATTATGTTTCATAGTGTGATTATGACGAATATTATGTTCGTCACTAAGATTATTCTGGTGATTGTGACTATTAGGATTATTATGGTTATAATAACGATTATAAAGGTTATTTCCATGACAATTCTGTTTATTACTACGATGTTATGATTATTAGAGTTAGTATAACTATTACTATGATTATTGCGGCTATTATGATTGTTGCTATGATTATTATGATTATTATTACGATTGTTATGTTTGTTGTGTTTGTTATGACGATTACTATGATTATTATGGTTGATAGTGTGGTTATTATGATTATCATTTAGATTATTATGGCTGTTACGTTTATTATGGTTTTTATGACCATCATAATGGTTATTATGATTTTTCCAGGTTTATTATGGTTATCATTATGCTTGTTACGATTATTATGTTTCTTAGTATGATTATGACGAATATTATCATAATCACTAAGATAATTCTGGTGGTTTTGACTATGACGATTATTATGGATATAATAACGATTATCAATGTTATTTCCATGATAATTCTGTTTATTATTACGTTGTTATGATTATTACAGATAGTCTCACTATTACTATGTTTATTACGGCTATTATGATTGTTACTACGATTATCATAGTTATTATTATGATTGCTATGATTTTTGTGGTTATTATGGCGGTTACTATGATTATTATGGTTGATAGTTTGGTTATTATGATTATCATTCAGATTATTATGGCTATTATGATTATTATGGTTTTTATGGCCATTATAATGGTTATTATGATTCTCTCCAAGTTTATTGTGGCTCTTGTAAGATTATTATGATTATTATGTTTCATAGTATGATTATGACGTATATTATCATAATCACTAAGATTATTCTGGTGATTATGACTATTACGATTATTATGGATATAATATCGATTATTATGGTTATTTCCATTATAATTCTGTTTATTATTTCGATGTTATGGTTACTACACTTAGCACAACTATTACTATGATTATTACAACTATTATGACTGTTGCTATGATTATTATGATGATTATTAAGATTGTTATGATTGTTGTGGTTATTATGACGCTTACTATGATTATTATAGTTGTTAGTGTGGTTATTAAGATTATCATTTAGATTATTATGGCTGTTACTATTATTATGGTTTTCATGACTATTATAATGGTTATTATGATTGTTTCCAAGTGTATTATGGTTATCATTATGATTATTTTGATTATTATGTTTCATAGTATGATTATGACGTATGCTATGATCATCACTAAGATTATTCTGGTGATTATGACTATTGCGATTATTATAGCTATAATAACGATTATTAAGGTTATTTCCAAGGTAATTCCGTTTATGTTTACGTTGTTATGATTATTGGAGTTAGTCTGAATATTACTATGATTATTACGGCTATTATGATCATCACTAAGATTATTCTGGTGATTATGTCTATCACGATTATTATGTCTATAATAATGATTATTAAGGTTATTTCGATGATTATTCTGTTTATTATAACGAAGTTATAATTATTACAGTTAGTATAACTATTACTATGATCATTACGGCTATTATGATTGTTGCGATGGTTATTAGGATTGTTACTACGATTGTTATGATTGGTGTGGTTATAATGGCGGTTACTATGATTATTATGGTTGACAATTTGGTTATTATAGTTATCATTCAGATTATAATGGCTATTATGATTATTGTGGTTTTTATGTCTATTATAATGGTTATTATGATTGCTTCCAAGTTTATTATGTTTATTATTATGATAATTACGATTATTATGTTTCATAGTGTGATTATGACGAATATTATGTTCATCACTAAGATTATTCTGGTGATTGTGACTATTAGGATTATTATGGCTATAATAACGATTATAAAGGTTATTTCCATGACAATTCTGTTTATTACTACGATGTTATGATTATTAGAGTTAGTATAACTATTACTATGATTATTGCGGCTATTATGATTGTTGCTATGATTATTATGATTATTATTACGATTGTTATGTTTGTTGTGTTTGTTATGACGATTACTATGATTATTATGGTTGATAGTGTGGTTATTATGATTATCATTTAGATTATTATGGCTGTTACGTTTATTATGGTTTTTATGACCATCATAATGGTTATTATGATTTTTCCAGGTTTATTATGGTTATCATTATGCTTGTTACGATTATTATGTGTCTTAGTATGATTATGACGAATATTATCATAATCACTAAGATAATTCTGGTGGTTTTGACTATGACGATTATTATGGATATAATAACGATTATCAATGTTATTTCCATGATAATTCTGTTTATTATTACGTTGTTATGATTATTACAGATAGTCTCACTATTACTATGATTATTACGGCTATTATGATTGTTACTACGATTATCATAATTATTATTATGATTGCTATGATTTTTGTGGTTATTATGGCGGTTACTATGATTATTATGGTTGATAGTTTGGTTATTATGATTATCATTCAGATTATTATGGCTATTATGATTATTATGGTTTTTATGGCCATTATAATGGTTATTATGATTCTCTCCAAGTTTATTATGGCTCTTGTAAGATTATTATGATTATTATGTTTCATAGTATGATTATGACGTATATTATCATAATCACTAATATTATTCTGGTGATTATGACTATTACGATTATTATGGATATAATATCGATTATTATGGTTATTTCCATTATAATTCTGTTTATTATTTCGATGTTATGGTTACTACACTTAGCACAACTATTACTATGATTATTACAACTATTATGACTGTTGCTATGATTATTATGATGATTATTAAGATTGTTATGATTGTTGTGGTTATTATGACGCTTACTATGATTATTATAGTTGTTAGTGTGGTTATTAAGATTATCATTTAGATTATTATGGCTGTTACTATTATTATGGTTTTCATGACTATTATAATGGTTATTATGATTGTTTCCAAGTGTATTATGGTTATCATTATGATTATTTTGATTATTATGTTTCATAGTATGATTATGACGTATGCTATGATCATCACTAAGATTATTCTGGTGATTATGACTATTGCGATTATTATAGCTATAATAACGATTATTAAGGTTATTTCCAAGGTAATTCCGTTTATTTTTACGTTGTTATGATTATTGGAGTTAGTCTGAATATTACTATGATTATTACGGCTATTATGATCATCACTAAGATTATTCTGGTGATTATGTCTATCACGATTATTATGTCTATAATAATGATTATTAAGGTTATTTCGATGATTATTCTGTTTATTATAACGAAGTTATAATTATTACAGTTAGTATAACTATTACTATGATCATTACGGCTATTATGATTGTTGCGATGGTTATTAGGATTGTTACTACGATTGTTATGATTGGTGTGGTTATAATGGCGGTTACTATGATTATTATGGTTGACAATTTGGTTATTATAGTTATCATTCAGATTATAATGGCTATTATGATTATTGTGGTTTTTATGTCTATTATAATGGTTATTAAGATTGTTTCCAAGTTTATTATGGTTATCATTATGATTATTATGATTATTATGTTTCATAGTATGATTATGAAGAATATTATGATGATCACTATGATTATTCTGGTGATTATGTCTCTCACGACTATTATGGCTACTATAAAGATTATTAAGGTTATTTCCATAATAATTCTGTTTAGTATTGCGATGTTCTGATTATTGCAGTCGGTATAACTATTACTATGATTATTACTGCTATTATGATTGTTGCTATGATAGTTATAATTATTATTCCGATTGTTCTGATTGTTGTCCTTATTATGACGATTACTATAATTATTATGTTTGATAGTGTGGTTATTATAATTATCATACAGATTATTATGGCTATTACGATTATTATGGCTTTTATGGCCATTATAATGGTAATTGAGACTGTTACCACGTTTATTATTGTTATTATTATGATTATTATTATTATTGTGTTTCTTAGAATGATTATGACGATTATTATGGTCATCACTGAGATTATTATGGTGATTATGAATATTACGATTATTATGGCTGTAATAACGATTATTAAGGTTATTTCCATGATAATTCTGTTTATTATTTCGATGTTATGATTACTACAGTTAGTACAACTATTACTATGGTTATTACGACTATTATGACTGCTGCTTTGATTATTATGATTATTATTACGATTGTTATGGTTGTTGTGGTTATTATGACGATTACTATGATTATTATGGTTGATAGCGTGGTTATTATGATTATCATTTAGATTATTATGCCTGTTATGGTTATTATGGTTTTTATGGCTATTATAATGGTTATTATGTTTGCTTCCATGTTTATTATGGTTATTATTCTGATTATTATGATTATTATGTTTCATAGTATGATTATGAAGAATATTATGATGATCACTGTGATTATTCTGGTGTTTATGTCTATCACGATTATTATGTCTATAATAATGGTTATTAAGGTTATTTTGATGATTATTCTGTTTATTATAACGATGTTATGATTATTACAGTTAGTATAACTATTACTATGATCATTACGGCTATTATGATTGTTGCTATGATTATTAGGATTATTACTACGATTGTTTTGATTGTTGTGGTTATTATGGCGGTTACTATGATTATTATGGTTGATAGTTTGGTTATTATAATTATCATTCAGATTATTACGGCTATTATGATTATTGTGGTTTTTATGACTATTATAGTGGTTATTATGATTGTTTCCAAGTATATTATGGTTATCATTATGATTATTATGATTATTATGTTTCATAGTATGATTATGACGTATGTTATGATCACCACTAAGATTATTCTGGTGATTATGACTATTACGACTATTATAGCTATAATAACGGTTATTAAGGTTATTTCCATGATAATTCTGTTTATTATTTCGATGTTATGATTACTACAGATAGCATAACTATTACTATGATTATTACGACTATTATGACTGTTGCTATGATTATTATGATTATTATTAGGATTGTCATGATTGTTGGGATTACTATGACGATTACTATGATTATTATGGTTGACAGTGTGGTTATTATGATTATCATTCAGATTATTATGGCTATTACTATTATTATGGTTTTCATGACTATTATAGTGGTTATTATGATTGTTTCCAAGTATATTATGGTTATCATTATGATTATTATGATTATTATGTTTCATAGTATGATTATGACGTATGTTATGATCACCACTAAGATTATTCTGGTGATTATGATTATTACGTTTTTTATGGCTATAATAACGGTTATTAAGGTTATTTCCATGATAATTCTGTTTATTATTTCGATGTTATGATCACAACAGTTAGCACAACTATTACTATGATTATTACAACTATTATGACTGTTGCTATGATTATTATGATGATTATTAAGATTGTTATGATTGTTGTGGTTATTATGACGCTTACTATGATTATTATAGTTGTTAGTGTGGTTATTAAGATTATCATTTAGATTATTATGGCTGTTACTATTATTATGGTTTTCATGACTATTATAATGGTTATTATGATTGTTTCCAAGTG
This sequence comes from Calliopsis andreniformis, assembly GCF_051401765.1. Taxonomy (NCBI): domain Eukaryota; kingdom Metazoa; phylum Arthropoda; class Insecta; order Hymenoptera; family Andrenidae; genus Calliopsis; species Calliopsis andreniformis. The sequence continues at coordinate 1,495,181 of NW_027480523.1, forward strand.
TATTATGGTTATCATTATGATTATTTTGATTATTATGTTTCATAGTATGATTATGACGTATGCTATGATCATCACTAAGATTATTCTGGTGATTATGACTATTGCGATTATTATAGCTATAATAACGATTATTAAGGTTATTTCCAAGGTAATTCCGTTTATTTTTACGTTGTTATGATTATTGGAGTTAGTCTGAATATTACTATGATTATTACGGCTATTATGATCATCACCAAGATTATTCTGGTGATTATGTCTATCACGATTATTATGTCTATAATAATGATTATTAAGGTTATTTCGATGATTATTCTGTTTATTATAACGAAGTTATAATTATTACAGTTAGTATAACTATTACTATGATCATTACGGCTATTATGATTGTTGCGATGGTTATTAGGATTGTTACTACGATTGTTATGATTGGTGTGGTTATAATGGCGGTTACTATGATTATTATGGTTGACAATTTGGTTATTATAGTTATCATTCAGATTATAATGGCTATTATGATTATTGTGGTTTTTATGTCTATTATAATGGTTATTAAGATTGTTTCCAAGTTTATTATGGTTATCATTATGATTATTATGATTATTATGTTTCATAGTATGATTATGACGTATATTATGATCATCACTAAGATAATTCTGGTGATTATGACTATTACGATTATTATGGCTATAATAACGATTATTAAGGTTATTTCCATGATAATTCTGTTTATTATTTCGATGTTATGATTACTACAGATAGCATAACTATTACTATGATTATTACGACTATTATGACTGTTGCTACGATTATTATGATTATTATTAGGATTGTCATGATTGTTGGGGTTACTATGACGATTACTATGATTATTATGGTTGACAGTGTGGTTATTATGATTATCATTCAGATTATTATGGCTATTACTATTATTATGGTTTTCATGACTATTATAGTGGTTATTATGCTTGTTTCCAAATATATTATGGTTATCATTATGATTATTATGATTATTATGTTTCATAGTATGATTATGACGTATGTTATGATCACTACTAAGATTATTCTGGTGATTATGACTATTACGATTATTATAGCTATAATAACGATTATTAAGGTTATTTCGATGATTATTCTGTTTATTATAACGAAGTTATTATTATTACAGTTAGTATAACTATTACTATGATCATTACGGTTATTATGATTGTTGCTACGATTATCATAGTTATTATTATGATTGTTATGATTTTTGTGGTTAGTATGACGGTTACAATGATTATTATGGATGATAGTTTGGTTATTATAATTATCATTCAGATTATTACGGCTATTATGATTATTATGGTTTTTATGGCTGTTACAATGGTAATTATGATTGTTTCCACGCTTATTATTGTTATTATTACGATTATTATTATTATTGTGTTTCTTAGTATGATTATGATGATTATTATGGACATCACTGAGATTATTATGGTGATTATGATTATTACGTTTTTTATGGCTATAATAACGGTTATTAAGTTTATTTCCATGATAATTCTGTTTATTATTTCGATGTTATGATCACAACAGTTAGCATAACTATTACTATGATTATTACGACTATTATGACTGTTGCTATGATTATTATGATTATTATTAGCATTGTTATAATTGTTGTGGTTATTATGACGATTACTATGATTATTATGGTTGATTGTGTGGTTATTATGATTATCATTTAGATTATTATGCCTATTATGGTTATTATGGTTTTCATGGCTATTATAATTGTTATTATGATTGCTTCCAAGTTTATTATGGTTATTATTATGATTATTACGATTATTATGTTTCATAGTGTGATTATGACGAATATTATGATCATCACTAAGATTATTCTGGTGATTGTGACTATTAGGATTATTATGGTTATAATAACGATTATTAAGGTTATTTCCATGATAATTCTGTTTATTATTTCGACGTTATGATTACTACAGTTAGCGTAACTATTACTATGATTATTACGACTAGCATGACTGTTGCTATGATTATTATGATTGTTATTACGATTGTTATGATTGTTGTGGTTATTATGATGATTACTATGATTATTATGGTTGATAGCGTGGTTATTATGATTATCATTTAGATTATTATGCCTGTTATGGTTAATATGGTTTTTAAGGCTATTATAATGGTTATTATGTTTGCTTCCAAGTTTATTATGGTTATTATTATGATTATTATGATTATTATGTTTTATAGTATGATTATGAAGAATATTATGATGATCACTATGATTATTCTGGTGATTATGTCTCTCACGACTATTATGGCTACTATAAAGATTATTAACGTTATTTCCATAATAATTCTGTTTAGTATTGCGATGTTCTGATTATTGCAGTCGGTATAACTATTACTATGATTATTACTGCTATTATGATTGTTGCTATGATAGTTATAATTATTATTCCGATTGTTCTGATTTTTGTCCTTATTATGACGATTACTATAATTATTATGTTTGATAGTGTGGTTATTATAATTATCATACAGATTATTATGGCTATTACGATTATTATGGCTTTTATGGCCATTATAATGGTAATTAAGACTGTTACCACGTTTATTATTGTTATTATTATGATTATTATGATTATTATGTTTCATAGTATGATTATGACGTATGTTATGATCACCACTAAGATTATTCTGGTGATTATGACTATTACGACTATTATAGTTATAATAACGGTTATTAAGGTTATTTCCATGATAATTCTGTTTATTATTTCGATGTTATGATCACAACAGTTAGCATAACTATTACTATGATTATTACGACTATTATGACTCTTGCTATGATTATTATGATTATTATTACCATTGTTATAATTGTTGTGGTTAATATGACGATTACTATGATTATTATGGTTGATTGTGTGGTTATTATGATTATCATTTGGATTATTATGCCTATTATGGTTATTACGGTTTTTATGGCTATTATAATGGTTATTATGATTGCTTCCAAGTTTATTATGGTTATTATTATGATTATTACGATTATTATGTTTCATAGTGTGATTATGACGAATATTATGATCATCACTAAGATTATTCTGGTGATTGTGACTATTAGGATTATTATGGTTATAATAACGATTATAAAGGTTGTTTCCATGACAATTCTGTTTATTACTACGATGTTATGATTACTAGAGTTAGTATAACTATTACTATGATTATTGCGGCTATTATGATTGTTGCTATGATTATTACGATTATTATTACGATTGTTATGTTTGTTGTGTTTGTTATGACGATTACTATGATTATTATGGTTGATAGTGTGGTTATTATGATTATCATTTAGATTATTATGGCTGTTACGTTTATTATGGTTTTTATGACCATCATAACGGTTATTATGATTTTTCCAGGTTTATAATGGTTATCATTATGTTTGTTACGATTATTATGTTTCTTAGTATGATTATGACGTATATTATCATAATCACTAAGATAATTCTGGTGGTTTTGACTATGACGATTATTATGGATATAATAACGATTATCAATGTTATTTCCATGATAATTCTGTTTATTATTACGTTGTTATGATTATTAATGTTAGTCTAACTATTACTATGATTATTACTGCTATTATGATTGTTGCTACGATTATCATAATTATTATTATGATTGCTATGATTTTAGTGGTTACTATGACGGTTACTATGATTATTATGGTTGATAGTTTGGTTATTATGATTATCATTCAGATTACTATGGCTATTATGATTATTATGGTTTTTATGGCCATTATAATGGTTATTATGATTCTTTCCGAGTTTATTATGGCTCTTGTAAGATTATTGTTATTATTATTATGTTTCATAGTATGATTATGACGTATATTATCATAATCACTAAGATTATTCTGGTGATTATGACTATTACGATTATTATGGCTATAACAACGATTATTATGGTTATTTCCATGATAATTCTGTTTATTATTTCGATGTTATGATTACTACACTTAGCATAACTATTACTATGATTATTACAACTATTATGACTGTTGCTATGATTATTATGATGATTATTAAGATTGTTATGATTTTTGCGGTTATTATGACGGTTACTATGATTATTATGGTTGATAGTATGGTTATTATGATTATCATGCAGATTATTATGGTTTTTATGGCCATTATAATGGCTATTATGATTGTTTCTAAGTGTATTATGGTTATCATTATGATTATTATGATTATTATGTTTCATAGTATGATTATGACGTATGTTATGATCATCACTAAGATTATTCTGGTAATTATGACTATTACGATTATTATGGCTATAATAACGATTATTAAGGTTATTTCCAAGGTAATTCCGTTTATTTTTACGTTGTTATGATTATTGGAGTTAGTCTGAATATTACTATGATTATTACGGCTGTTATGATTGTTGTTACGATTATCATAGTTATTATTATGATTGTTATGGTTTTTGTGGTTATTATGACGGTTACTATGATTATTATGTTTGATAGTTTGGTTATTATGATTATCATTTAGATTCTTATGGCTATTATTATTATTAAGGTTTTTATGGCTATTATAATGGTTATTATGCTTGTTTCCAAGTTTATTATGGTTTTTATTATGATTATTACGATTATTGTGTTTCATAGTATGATTACGACGTATATTATGGTCACCACTAAGATTATTCTGGTGATTATGACTATTACGATTATTATAGCTATAATAACGATTATTAAGGTTATTTCCATGATAATTCTGTTTATTGTAACG